>NC_056736.1:381586031-381619069 GCF_019279795.1 Protopterus annectens
TATATAACACATTCTGTCTCTTTATTCTGTATAACTTCATTTTCATTTTCTTGCACATTCATTTCACATTCTAGTCATGAATGACCAGTATTGCCACATTTTTTGCTCTTTAAATCACATTTTTTTTTGCATTATGCCGTTTTACCATATAAATAATTTTTTATCACATTTATTGATTAAATGATAATTTTTTCCAGTAAATAAGTTTTTGGTTGACCCCTGTATTTGACAAAACACCTATTACCATGAACATCAATAATACTATTAATTAATTGCTCCACCGGCTTGTATGCTATAAATAAGTAGCATCTTGCTCAGCTTACTTTCGTCCGGTGCATGTTACCCCCAATCTTCTTACAACTACCAGGGAATCCCAACTCCCCCAAGGAAAGGATCCTGGGACAGACAAATTTAATTGCTCCACCTATGCTATGAATAAGTAGCGTGTAAGTGTTCTTTTCTCTATAGTTGTATGACTCTAAGTGTAGCTACTAGTGTTAGATAAGCATAGACTCTCTTTGTTAGGTTGCTAGTTCCTGAATTACTCGTGGTGAGCACACCAGCGGTCGCCCGCAGCCGGACCTCATAGCCTTATCTCCCCTTAATGTATGTACTTATGCTGTAAATCATACTAAACACCACTAGGTGGAAGCATATTCCCACACTCATTTCACTGCCCTACTATAGTTTATAACAGCTCTGGTATCTTGCCTAAGCAGCAGCAGCCACATTGTAACTTTTAAAACACAGCTGTAAATGTTTGGTATCTTGCCTAAGCTGCACTGTAACTTTTAAAATTACATACCTTTGGCTTTACCATTATCTCTGTGCAGAAAAGCAGCTCTGTTACTGATTGGTTATTGCACACATCTCCTCACTTCTCCTTCTTGGATATACATCCCTATGCTTCTTCCTATCTTCACTCATTCCCCTGTCTCCTCTCTCCACTCACCTCATGTCCTTCCCGTGAAGTCTTTATGTTAATGGTCCTACCTATGGTGCCATTTTTAAATTAGCCCCCCTTCCCTGTGGTTGGTCTTCAGCAAGGCTGCTTGTGTGTTCTCCAGTGAGTTTGCTTTACTTGAAAGCATTTGTTGAGTACATTATCATTGATACTGCATTTATTAATATGTTACGCTTAAGCTTTTTACTCATTTAATGCTGTATGAGCTATTTGCTGTTTGCGTTTTTTTGAAATGCTGTTGCAGTTATCTGTATACCACTCGTACAACTGCTATGTCTTGCATTTTTGGCTTGCACTGTCCAGCTGAGCTTTGCTTGTATACTAATACAAGCAGATAATTTTAAGAATTTGTGCCATACTGCTGTATGCATATCTATTAGGGACTCCTGCTTAAGTAATTAATACTTTGAACAGCACACTCCTCTGTTTAAACATTGCTTTTAACACGCGTTTAGCAAGTGCTTTGTTGTAAAGCTAAACCACAGTAGCTCTGTGCATGCTTTCTGATTCTAAACACTGGTTAGATTTGTGCCCAACTACAAGGCTTCCCAACTCTTATATCCTAAGCTGTATTGTGTGCCTTACCCTGTTTGCTATTAAATCCATGGTGCACGCCTTTGCTGTGTCTTCCACTAGTACTTGCAGAATATTTAAAAGACTCCCTTGCCCCATTATCTGGTTTCTTTCTCCTCTTCCCTGAGCCCATTCATTTTCTGTAATAGTACATGATAAACACATTTGGTTGAGCTATTGAAGTCCTTCTGTACTACTGTTGTCCTTGTTTTTCTCTCAGTTGTCTACTGATCTATCATTAAAATATTGTATTTCTGTTTTATTTTACAGCTTGATCAGCTTACTTTCTTCTGGTGTGTGTTACTCCCAGTCTTGTTACAACTACCAGGGAATCCCAACTCCCCAAGGAAAGAATCCTAGGACAGACAAATGTAACTGCTCCACTGGCTTGTATGGTATAAATAAGTAGCGTGTACATGTTCATTTCTCTATAGTTGTATAACTCTAAGTGTAGGATAATAGTGTTAGATAAGCATAGACTCTCTTTGTTAGGTTGCTAGTTCCTGAATTATTCATGGTGAGCACACCAGCGGTCACCCGTGGCCGGACCTCATAGCCTTATCTCCCCTTAATGTATGTGCTTATGCTGTAAATCATACTAAATGCCACTAGGTGGCAGCATATTCCCACACTCGTTTCACTGCCTTACTTTAGTTTACTATAGTTTATAACAGCTCTGTTTGCTATCTTGCCTAAGTAGCAGTAGCCACATTGTAACTTTTAAAACACAGCTCTAAATGTTTGGTATCTTGCCTAAGTTGCACTGTAACTTTTAAAATTACATACCTTTGGCTTTACCAAGAAAGCAGAAAAGCAGCTGTGTTACTGATTGGTATTGCACAGATCTCCTCACTACTCCTTCTTGGTTCTGCCAGCTCTGCTCCCCTCTCTGCCCGCATTTCCGACCCACCCCGGCACCTCTTCACTTATGAAAATACAAAAACAAAACGAACGAGGAGCCACCAAGCTGAAAAAACGAATCCTTTAGTGCACCAAAACCACACACTTTATTACTTAGAATAAAATAAAAAATAATCCATAATAATCCATAAGCGCTTTCATTTAAACCTTGTTAAACTTCCTCAGACAATTTTAAAAACATGACATCACTTCCTTTTGTACTTTATGAATTGCTTCAATTAAAACATTATTAATCAATTAGCCCAGAATGCTGCTGATTATAACATGTTGTATTACTTTTTAACTAAAAAATGCAACTAATAATAAAAACAATGGAAGCAATTACCTAAATGAAATGTGCATAATAGATAACTCTCATGTTAAAGGGACATTCAGAAACTATATGAAATATACATTAATATTTAAATATGCTCTTCGTGCATTGTTTCCACCACTGTTGTGAACTGCCACCTGACATCACAGAGCACCAAGGATAAACCACCATAAGTAACTACAATTAGAAATCCACATGATGCTCAACCAGGTAAAATTCAGCAAGTAACAGAAGAAACCAGGTCAGTCAGTTAGCAACAGTTGTTTCCTGATACGCCCCTGAACACACAAATGGATGGGGAAGGTAACTTGACTTTATTAATACAACAGTTAATGCAGTCAGTGTTCCTTCTTAACAATAATATTAAAGAATTGATCGGGAAACAGAATGGTCTAACCGACAGTGATGAAGGGACTAGTGGTGGAAACGATGCACAAAGTGGGGCGAGTGTAAATGCTACTAATGGACGGAAAACTTCTAAATCAGATGCCACCCATGTTAACAACTTTAAAAAAAAGTTTGGATAAAAGTAGCAGGAAAACTACAGGTGATTACACTTCTGTGTCTAGAATTCATGCTTGGCTTGACAACTTTGAGTGTGATATTCAACTTGCTTCTGTTTTTAATGAGACTGGTAACTGTATGACCATTCGTGAGCAAATATTTCAACTTGAAAAATCTGTGTACCAGTTTAATTGTCTTCAGTTGGACAATTACTTTCTTGAGAAGAGTGTTTGCAGACAACATGTGCCGAAAATCTTGTGTCTGTGGAAATATCCTCAGGGGGTGGAGGCCAATTCTGTTTTACTTGTTGATCTTTTCGACCGGACTGGGCTTGAGTTACTGAAATTGCGCATTAAAGACTATGAGAGATGGATGGGGCAATATAAACATGATATTGATGGACTGGTTAACTCTATCACCTCTGATGTTCAATTTCCAGATTATAAAGCCAAATTTAACCATGTGTTTCAGAATACTAAACACAAATTGGTGAATGTAAGGGTCTGGAAAGATAAGAAACTTAGAAGGGATGACAATGAATATAGGAGGAAAATGTTGTATCCACCACCTAGGAGAATAAACACCAATGAGAAAGATGTGGATGGTGGAGATCGGGTAGAACAACAAACTGAGTCAGAAGCGGGGCGCCCTTTAGGGTCAGAAGCACCCCGATGGTTAGAGAGACTGGTGGGGCGATACCAGTACAACAACAGGGACAAGGACAATGGATACCAGAAGAACAACAAGAGGAATTATTACAACAGTTATCAGAAGTCCAAGAGGTGGACTTAAATGTTGCAGTTGATATATTCAATGCATTTGATCCATATTTTTTAAAATTTTAACATTTACAAATTTTCCTCTTTGACTATTGGGCCAGAACATCATAATTTGTTGCTTAAGGGTTTTAATTTTATCCCTGCGAACAAGGCTCATGTGGAGGATATTATTTTGGACCTTAAAATGTTTGGTCAAAAGTTGAATTTAAACATTATTTTGACAGTGCCAATGTGAATAATGATGAAACTAACAACTTTAAGCAAAGTAATACATTTAATCCACCACAAAATAGTTTGGTTAATATATTTGAAAGACAGTGTGAGAGCGATATTAGAAGTACTTTGGATAAAAAGCCAAAAGGATATTATAATTTAACAAAGGAAGAATATTGGTTGTTAAATGATTATAAACCAATAAAAGTGTTCACTATATTAAACCCGATAAAGGCAGTGGCCTTGTAACAATGGGGGTTCATGATTATTGTGTCCATATGACTGAATTATTGAGCGATGTAGAAGTTTATGGACAAGTTTCACTATTAAGATTATTTTAGATAAACTATTGTTATTTGATCAGATTTCTAGGTCACTGTATGAATATTTGCATGTGGAAAGACCTACAATTTCAAAAATTTTGGGGATACCTAAGATTCACACTAATTTAGGGACCCCACCGATGCATCCAATTGTTTCTGACAAGGGCTCAGTTACTGAGCCACTTGCCAAGTATGTGGACGGCAGGTTGAAGCACATTTTTGAATCATTTCCACATGTGCTTAAGAACTTGTGGGACCTGCTGAATAAGTTACAACCAGTTATTGTACCTCAACACTCTTTACTGGTTACATGTGACGTACACAGTTTATATACTGTAATACCACAGGATGTGGGTTTAATTTGGTTTAAAGACATAATATCTGAATTTAGTAGACTAGATATGAGTGAACAAGAAATGGTTGTTTCTTTTATGGATATAGTATTGAACAACAATTGTATAAGTTTTGAAGGTGAATTCTACAGACAAAACCAGGGCATAGCAATGGGTGCAGCCTGCGCCCCGTTATTTGCAAATGCGGTAATGTTATGGAGGGAATTGAGTTTATTATTTAAAACATCTTTATTCAAATACTGCCTCACCTATCATAGATATCTGGATGATTTCCTTTTTATTTAGACAGGTACTAGTGAACAATTGAATATGTTCGTAGATTTTATCAGAAAAGTACTGAATTTCTGGAATTTTCATATGAGATGAGTAGTGACACTATTAATTATCTTCACATTAATATAACCAAGAACAAGGAGGGTTCATTAGTAACAAAAATTTTTAGGAAACCCACTTACTGTAATACATTTCTACATTTTTCGAATCCTATGTATGAAAAGAAAGGTATTGTGAAGAGCCAGTTGATTCGTGTTTCTAGGCTCACTTCAGAGAATTCAGAATGTTTAAGGGAATTCTCAGTTTTAAGGGAAATGTTTAAAGAAAGAAGGTATCCAAGTGATTTGTTGGATAAAATCACTACTGAGATTTGGGCGGGCAAGCAGAACAAATCTGCACCCATTGTTAAGTTTGGTTTTAACTGTCAGGCAAATTCTGTGACTAGGACTAGTAGTTCCAGTTTCCAATTGGGTAATAATATGGTAATGCACTATACTACTGACTCTAAAGAAATAGAAAAAATTATTTGTAAAAACTGGACACTATTACAAGTGGGTATTGACATTTATCGGTTATTCAACACCAGACCAACTTTTACATATAGAAACATGACAAATTTTAAAGGACTACTGGAAAGTACATGAAATAGGGGTGGTATTCCTTTAACTAGAAGATGTGAACACTATTCTTATTGTAAGTTTATTAATGTGGAAAAAAATGGTGAAGTGCTGAGGAAAATAAAAGTATGGAATAGACAAAAAGTGTTGAATTGCAATGCACAAAGGATTATTTATTTAGCTACCATTGCACATGAGATGCATTTTATATCGGGAAAACTATTAATTCATTGAAGGAAAGAATTTATTAGCATGTGTATAGCATAAAGAGAAAGGATAGTAAAAGTGCATTAGCTAGACACTCTGTATATTGTATTGGTTTTAAAAAATAAAATGTTTTGATTTTGGAACAACTCTCAATGGAAGATATTACTGGGGACTGGAAAAATAGATGGCTGCATAAAGAAATGAAATGGCAGCTTAAATTTGATGCTACCTATCCGCCAGAATTAAATGAGAGCATTTCAATTGTTAGTGAATTAAAAAGAAAGGCACAACAAGTTTAATGGTTTGTTTTTAAGTAACATATGGTTTCATGCGTTTTTAGGAATATTTTAAACACATTTTAAAGTGTTGTAAATGTGCTTTAAGACAAGCATGTTTAAAGCAAATGTATTGGTTAACAGGAAGGGTGTGTCAGCACTGGTTTTGCTATTTAATTGCTAATTTGATTGAGTAACTTGGTTCTGAATATGTCTGTTATGTCAGATGGAAGCACTTAACTGTTACCTCTGGATTTTATCTTTGTGGATTAAAAGGTTTTTGCTGTGCTGCTAACTAACTGACCTGGTTTCTTCTGTTACTTGCTGAATTTTACCTGGGAGAGCATCGTGTGGATTTCTAATTGTAGTTACACATAGTTAACAAATGTTCTTTCAGTTCTTTTGCTTCAACTTCGGTTGTAAACTGGATCATTGTTTTTTTTTAATCTGTAAAAAGCTTGCACGACATATTTTGACCATGGATAAATATTTTTCTTTTGTTCATATGCACCCAAAAGTTTTTCCATGACCTGTCCTGTCTCAAATATCAAGTCACAAAAAGTCTCTTTATTAATTAAAGTGACTGCTCTTACCTCTTTTGCTTTGACACCCAGAGGTGCTATGACAGAGTTCTAAACCTTATACCTGTCCAAACTGTCTTCTGTTTTACAGCTCACACGTACTGTGTACTTCTTTTTTGTTTCTTTTATTTCTTCTTTTTTTTTTCTTCTTCTCCCACAGTTTGTGCATAGGTTTTTGTCTCTTGAACTTTTTTCTGGCACAGCCTCTTCTTCTCCTTTTTCTTCTTCTATTTCCTCCATGATGTCATTCCATGAAATTGCTGCTCCACTTTCACTTTGGTTTACCATTTCTTCCAAATAATCATCCTGCAACCCTCCCGATTGGAGGGTTATAATTATGCATTTCTCAGAGGTAACTGTCTCTCCTTCAAATAATCTCCTCTGATGTTTTCCTCTGAATCCATCTCTGTTACTACAGTCTCCTTTTTTTTCAATATCACTGTTTTTTCTGCAGCCACAGCATCAGAAAAAACTTCTGGTAGTGATTCTACCATTTCAACTACATTTTCATCAACCTTCACTTCATTTTCAGACAAAGCTGAATCAATCATATTTTCTCCCTGTTCCTGCTGGCTGCCTCTACACCTGGACAGGAAACAGGAAGTCAGGATGTGCAACACACAAATCCTTCTCAGACTACCAAGAGTAGGGGAAGTTCCCCAATGCTAAATTTCTCCCAGTAGTATAAATACCACCTTGCATCTCCCCTGAAAAGTGGACCTAGCGTAATAGGACTAGTCTTGTCAGCAAAGGATAAACAAATTAAAACAAAAATGCTATGCTTTTATGTGTCTTTTAATTTCTTTTAGCTTATAATACCTTGGGTATCTCTAAAAAGAGGCTAGCAGCCTAGTATGGGTAACCTAGTCAATAAAAGATAAAAAAAAGCAAATTTCTTTTAGTATATACTTTTACATTTTTATAACTTAATGAATGTACAAATGAGCAAAAGAGTGTAATCATCATACAAGAACCAAATATATGCACAGTTAAATTTCAACATGAAAAGCAAATAGAAACACAACAAAATTCATTCACTCTATATCCATATACTTGTAAAAGTGTATCAGTCTTTCCCATTCTATCAACTTAAATTTCCTACCTTACCAATAATAGTTGTATCTACTATTACATTTTACTGTGGTTTCATTATTCCTTTCTGAGACAAGATGTTGGATAATTTATAAATGGATATCACTGACAATACTAAATCCATGAAAATGGTTGCAGTGGCTTTAAAAGAGCCAAATAAGTCCATCTTTCTACCTTGTATTTTGGATTTCTCTTATTTACCCATGGCACAAAAGGAGCTGCTTCACCATATATTTTTATATTTAGGAACTGTGTACTTCTTTTTCATTCATCAGAAACTTTTCAGTTTGCCCTTTCCCTGTGCTTCAGAAGTTTCTAAAATGATATACAGTACTTAACTTTTTAATAATGTGTTTACTTAACAAAATCAAAGAGAACATAACTGAAAATAGAACTTCAGGAATGAAAACTGGTTTATTTCTGTGGTTTGGAATAGCTGTTCCTAATCTTTTTAACTGTAGAAGTATCCAGGTGCCCAATAGTTTAACTGGACTCTTCATTTATTAGAAAATAAAGTCATGCTGAAGTTCCATCACAGGTTATAATCCAATGAAAACAGTCTATGATTTCCAACAATTTGCTTTACAGAAAGAAATACATAGGAATGTATTTACTAACGAAAATATTTCCAATTATAATCTGCAGGGCTGTACTAGAATAATACAGTAGCTAAATGCATATATACATAATGAGCTATGAAGATGTAGCTGATCTATTTGTTCAGCCTTAGTTATAACCTGATTCTCACTGCTAAAGGCTCTGTTGCTAAACCAAACAGAGAGTAGGAAGAGAAAATCCCTCTTTTCTAATTCCAATAATGTAATTCAAGATCTGTACTAAATCAGAAAGCAAATACTTATACCAAAGAAGAACACAAATTGGACTGTTGCTTCCATATAAAAAAGTTATAACCAGAAATTGAAATAATGGATCCTTTAGTGGTTTGTGATCATTTATGTATATCTTTGAATGTAAGGAGGAAATCTGGAAGTGATAGGGCTAATTTTAGATCAGGTAAAATGCAGTTTGTAACATTTGCCTAACTATTTAGGTGGAATTAAGAAAGTAGAATGTTTTGGCAAAAACAATAGAAAAGACATACACAGCAAACAATGAAAGGAAATAAGGGGCCAAGAACAATCAGGAAGGAGTAGAATGTTTTATATATAGTATAAAAAATGGTAACTAGGAAAATGATGTTGTGCAAGAGAATTAAACAAGAGGGATACATTAGCCCATGAAAGTAAAATTGTTGTAAATTATAAATAAACAAATGAAAAAAGCAAGAAAAGTTTGAAAAAGACAAGGCTAGCATTCATAATTGTATCAACCAAAGGAGATGTTGTGGACAATATGTCAAAGGGATTTATTTGGAAGGCAATAGGGCAAGTATTAAGTGGGGTAGTTTGGTCTTCCCCATAGCATAGGTGGATTGTGATTACCTTATTTGAATGGATACTGTAACGTTATGCAGTTAAGGCTAATACACATAACACAAGCAGAAGATTTTAAATCAAAGTGGAAAGGGATGCTGATAAAATGATGAAACAGCCAGGAACTTCAAAAAATAAGGTGTAGGATTTTGGATGCAGATCTTTAAGAAGAATAACAATAACTATATGGAATATGGTCCAAATGGAGAGATGATAAATCAGCAAGCAAAGGAGAGTAGTATTACTGGAATTTAATTCATCCTCAAGTCTTGATGAACTCTGTTTTTCACAAAATCTCACCAAGATGACACATATATATTGTATTTTGTGTAGTGTGTATCATGGACAGAAGTAGAATAAAAATTAAAAAGATAACTGAGTGTACAAGACCGAGTATAAAAAAGTGCCCAATCCTGGTAGGTGCAGGACAGTATAGAATCCTCAAGACATGGAAACATTCCTACAATGGGGCAAGGCCAGGCACAGGGGGAAGATGGCCTCCTGTTGTAGAAGGAAGTAGTAGTCACAAACAGAAAATGATAGGCCAAAAAAAAGCCATAAAGATGATAGAGTGGACTACTGAGGATAAGAAAGGACTTATATACTGTTACTATTATGCAAGAAGCCCAGAATTTCCAGACAGAATATATACAAAAAAGATTAAGAGAGAAATTAGAGGAAAGAAAAACACTTGCATAAGAAAAGCTGTCAGAAGTTTCAAATACAAATTTGTGTTCATTAATGCAACAGATTTATGAAAAACATTATATAGACCAAGAAACATTGAGCCACCTGGAAAAAGAAGCAAATGATGAAGTGCAAAAATATAAAGAACAAAATCTAGAGATTTTTCAATCATGCAGAAAAGTTATATGGACATAGGAAAGAAACAGAGATCTGATATGGTGAAATATTTATGCAAATGACAAAGCCAAATTAATACAAAAAGCAGCCCCAAATATATTCAAAGGGAAATACAAGCAAAGGCATCCATATATGGAAAATTTACCAATACAAAAAACAGGATCACAAAGAGGGAATGTAGAACAGAAGATTAGTAAAGCAGAAGTTAAAAAAATAGAAGGTGAAGTTATGAATACCTGCAAAGTGAAGTATTTAGTGTAGAAAGTCTAACACACAGACAGATGGAACAACAAGTGCACAAAGTAAGGAAAAATAGGAGGAGCAGGAGACATTTGAAGAAGAAATATGAACATGGGAGAGAGAGAAAAGATTTAATATGGTGCAATATTTATGCAAATGAGAAAGCAAAACTGACCAATACAAAAAGAGTAGCACCAAAGATATTTGAAGAGAAATACAGGCAAAGTCATCTGGCTATGGAAAATATTGCAATACAAAAAATAAGAAAAGGAAGAAAGGTATAAAAGAGGATTAGTAATGGAAAAGTTAGAGAAATAGAAATAGAAACTGAGTTATAGATTATCTGCAAAGTGAAGGATTTAGTGTGGAAAATCTAACCCTGACGATATCACAACAGGATAGAGCAATAGATCTCCAAATTAAGGAGAAATCAGTGGAGCAGAAAACACCTGATCAGTTGCCATATGAAGAAACTTTGGAGCCATTCACAGGAAACCAGTACAGAAGTTCAGTTGGAGTTGCACAGCAAGGGAAAGAACAGGAAATTGTGGCAACTCTGACACAGTCAATGTTGTGGAGTGATAGGCTAGTGAGTTCCCATATGAAGGAGCAACAGATGATGCAGGATAAAACTAAAGAGAATGTAGCACAGAAAGATGCTCTGGAACTTTCTGAAGAATGCCTGTAGGAAATGGAAAACAAAGAATGTGCCCTCAGTTTGGAAGAAAATGACTAATAGAAGAGTTGCTTGATTTAATAGAGATGGAGAGACATATTAAGATCAGTGAAAGAAATCGAAAGTCAATAAAACCCAAAAAGTTAGAAGTTTGATTAAACAAATGAACATAGTAATTAAGACTGTTCATAGAAATCCATGCAATATAACAGAACTAAATAGGATATATTACTGTGCAGCTAAATTAAACGCATATAAAGTCTTACCACAAAAACACAGGTCAGTAAGGGAAAGGAAGCAGGGAAATCAAATGCCATCATGGAAGTATTGAATAGAGAAAACTATAAACCAATTAAGACAAGAAGTGTCAGTGTTAGAAGAATAGAAGAGGGGACAGATCAACAAAAATACTCAGAAAGATAGATGTGATAAAAGCAATGTGCAATATCAGAACAGAACACGATCTATCATGTACTACCAGAAATAAACTGAAAATAGCAGTACAGGCAGAAAAACTTAGAATGTATGCAGATAGATATAAACGAAGAGTACAAAATAAGCATTTTATTGATGACCCAAAGAGAATTGGGAAACAAGGCAAAAGGAAATTAAACACTACCAAAAGAAGAAATAGATAACATTTCGATGAAATATCTATGAAGATCCCATGGAACATAACAAAGATGTTGAATTGATAGAAAAAGTAAAAGAAAGAATAAGAAGTTCAAACGTATATGAAATGGGATGAAGTAATGGCCAGAAATATTGAAACAAAAATAAGCAAATCTCCAGAAAACCCCAGGCACAGATACAGTACCTAACTTCTGGCTAAAAGTATTAACATCTTTACATGAAGATTTAGCCATGAGTAAGAACCATTTATTTAAGCATCCAAATAGACACCAATCTGGTTAACAACAGGAAAAACAATACTCTTAAGAGAGAACTTGCACGCTATTCTGAAAAACTATAGACAACTTGCCTTCCGATAACATAAATTAGAAGAAAACTGAATCATGGCAACAGAACAAAAGGGTAACAAAAGAAAGTCATATGGAACTAAGGATCATTTGTTGTTAAATAAAGTCATAATAGGGAACTATAAAAAGAGAAAGACTCTTAAGTATGACATGGATATACTACAAAAACAGATTTGGCAGTACTCCACATTCATGAATAAAAGAATGATTAAAATGTATAAGACACACCAAACACCAATCAATTACATTACAGCAACCATGGAACAGTGGCAAACAATTAGTTCATGCCTATAATTTGGCTCCCAGAAAAGAACAAAGTATAAAGAATTCTCATCTTCTTTTTGTTGATGATTTAAAACTGTATAGTTCATCAGATGAAGAACTGAAGTACACAGACAACCCTCTCCTCCTACTACCCAACACTACAACCTGCGAGAGATGCACTTACATAGTCAAACTGGAAGCAAAGCTCTCTCCACTCAAGATTGTGCTAGACAGTCAAGAGGAGAAGTTAACACCCACACTACACCTCAGGCAACACATAGCCCTTCTAAACCTACACCACCAACAACTACACATAGCAACACTAAACCCACATATGTGGAGCCCTTAACAGTAACCTGACCAAGCAACAAGAACCTCCGAAGCTGAAATGTAAACAAACACCAATCACAACCAAAGTGTCACATAACTCACACCAGTGTGCTACCCAACAACAGCCCCTAAGGCAAGACAACGTACCCAACACTTTAGTCATAGGTGACTCTATAGTCAGGCACACTGATGTCCCACTCACCAGGCTGAACAAAGAGAAGATTACAGTCAGATGCCTGTCGGGTGTCAGGATCCACCACATAATGCATGCACTCAAGTCACTCCACAACAAGTACAAATATGACTCTGACATTGTCCATGTTGGAGTGAATGACTTGAGACATACCGCCCTGGACTACATGAAAAGAGCCATGGAAGAGCTCTCGGATCATGTGGCCCAGGCAGGTATGACCCTAGCCATGAGTAGCATCCTGCCTTCATCCAGAATGATACCACTGTATAAGGACAAAATGATTGACTTCAACAATTGGCTAAGCTTCTGATGTCATTCAAAGGGGATCCAGTATCTGTCTGCCTGGGATGACATTATCGACAGACCACGATGCTTTGCCAGAAATGGTCTGCACCTATCGCCCCTGGGATTCAGGTTACTGGCTAAGGCTCTTGCCACCCCTATAGTGCCTTTTTTAGGCAAAGGTCAAAGGACAAAACAACCACCATAATAGGTACAAGCATGCAAAATCTGAAGGTAATGCTACTCAATGCTAGAAGTCTAAATCTCAAAATGGACTCTCTCGAGGCTCTCCTAAAAATAGAGAGCTTCAATATCATTGCAGTAACTGAGACCTGGTTCAAGGCTCCAGAGAGCACCCCTGCAATACCAGGATACAACTCTTACCAGACTTTTTGGCCACCAAACCAGGACCGAAACACTAAAGGTGGAGGAGTGTCCATATTCACCAAGGATATTCACAACACCAAGCTAGTTGCCCAACACAATGCATCTGAAATTCTCCAGGTGCAACTAACACTAGGTAAGACCGAAATCCAAATTGTAGCTTGCTACAGATCCCCCACCATGCCCCAAGATTCTCACTACACCTTTCTAAACATACTGGAAAATATTAAGATACAACCAAACACCCTAATACTGGGTGATTTTAACTACCCTGCCATTAACTGAGAAAATTACTCATGTACAAAATTTTGCCCAATAGTTCTTGGAATTCATAAATTCCAACGCCCTTGATCAACTAATCCTTAGACCCACCAGGGGCTCCAGTACCCTAGACTTGGTCATTACCAACATGGGAAATCGATGCTCCACACCTATAGTCACCCCCTTATTGGTTAGGTCTGACCATAAGCTAATTATCCTTGACATCCACATCCCACCCCCATCCCCCAGTAAGGAAACCTCTGTAAAAAACTTCTCCAAAGCCAACTTCATGCTACTCAAGTCAGAAGTGACAAACGTCATGACACCCATGCAGACGGGAACTGAAAGTTGACTGCTGAATCCTACACTAAGGCACTGTATGAGCACATCCACTTGTGCATGAATCATGCCATCCCCAAAAGAACCAAGATGCTTTCCTCCAAAAAAAGGAAGGCAATCTGGTGGTCCCTTGCCATAAACAAACTTTACAACAAAAGGAAGAAACTGTTTCAGAAAAGAGGAAAATCCCAGGATGCAAAAAACTCCCTTACCAGTCTCAGTAAAAAGCTGAGATCGCTCATAAAATCCTCCAAAGCTAGTTATAAAAATAAAATCACCAAAGATTCCAAAGGCAACTACAAGGCATTCTATAGCTATGTCAAGATTCTAAACAGCAATGCTCAGATCTGCTCTGAGCTACAACAGAATGGCATTAAATATACTGATCCCAAGGATATTGCCAATATCCTGGCAGATTGATTCAGTGCAAACTTCACCCCCCTCTCACCCCCTAAAGGCCCATCTCAATACAGAAAGATTGCCAAATTCCAGTAATAACGGCCACATAGGTAAAAAATGCACTCTCCAAAGCTAAGAATACAGCATCCATAGGACCAGACGACATCCCAGGCTGTGTACTAAATGAACTACAAAATTAACTTGCACTTCACCTAAGTGTCATGTTTAATCATAGCCTCATCTCAGGCTTCATGCCCACTGAGTTGCGCACAGCTACAGTTATCCCACTCCACAAGGGGGGGTCCTCCTTGGATCCCGGGAACTACTGCCCCATAAGTCTGACGAGCCTGATCTGCAAGGCCATGGAATGTATTATCATGGAACTTATTAACAAAGACATTGGCAACCTTCAAACACTGGACTCCAAGTAGCTGGGGTTCATGAAGGGCTGATCTTGTCTCCTGAACCTGACTGACTTCTTCAAATCAGTCTCCAGAGCTGTGGACAAGGGTAAGGTCATCCACACAGCCTATCTGGACCTTGCCAAGGCCTTCAACACATCCCCCACTCTGGAATCATAGATAAACTTACTAAGCTGGGCATTAATCCCTACGTCACTCGATGGGTTCCCAACCGGCTTACTGACAGAACCCACACAGTAAAAGTAGCCAACTCCAAATCAAGCTGCAGACAAGTGACAAGTGGAGTATCTCAGGGTTCAGTCCTGGGATTGCTCTTGTTTGGCATCTACTTCTCTGAAGTGCAGGCCAACAATAAGGGACTCTGGCTAACAAAGTTTGCAGATGACTGCAAACTGGGAGCCATTATTGAATCCCCAAATTATGTGGATATTCAACAAAAGGGCCTTACAGAAACAGATGCTTGGTGCCAGAGCCATGGGCTCAAGCTCAATGTCAAGAAATGTATAGTTATCCCCTATGGGGAAAAACATGTACCCATGAATTACCACATAGGTGGCAGTACACTAAACACCGAAAGTGTGATAAGAGACTTAGGGACACAGGTGGACAGTGGTATCACCTTCGATAACCACATTGCCACAACAGTCAGGAAATCCTTCTATGTGGCACACCTCATCACTAAGGGATTTTCATCCAGAAAAAAGGAGGTCATTGTCCCACTGTACTCATCCTTCATTAGACCCATTATAGAATACAACGCCCCATTTGGTATGTACCTCTCAAGATATCTGCAACAACTGGAAAGGCCACAGAAATACCTCACTAAAAGAATCACAGGCCTAAAGCAAATGCCCTATGCTGACCATCTAAAAAAACTCCACCTATACTCTGTCGCATATTGTCTACTCAGAGGTAAACTCTGCTTAACATACAAGGCTATGTCAAACCCAGAGCTGTTGGACATGCTACACTTAAAGAAATCCCAATCCCTCAGAGACACATGCTCCAGGGATCTAAACCTTGCCACCACAATGAACAAAACATGCTGGAGGGATAGGTTCCTGACCCAGAGACTCCCCATACTCAGGAATAGACTGCCCATACATGACAGGCCTCTTTGTCCCTCTTCAAAAGGAACCTTGATGATTGGATGGGAGATAGGAAATTCACCCTGGGGATCACGTCAGTTGTCCTGCTAGACAGGGGTCCAGGGAAGTAAATACTGTGGGAAGAAATAGCCAGGGAATTGTTATGGCTAGGCTTGTATAGGCCCTAAGGCCGATAGCCTAGTACCAACCTATGAACCTAAGTAGTTAAAACCTTTTCAGGTGATATAAGAATGCAGTTTAGTGAAATGTGCAAAAGCAACCTTTAAAGCAGGAAAGCTACAGCACCAAGAAAACATCAATCTGGGACAGGAATGGGATATAAAAGAACTTGAGCAAGATAGAGTGTATAAATATTTGGAAAGTGATGAAGGATCAACAACAAAATATGAACAGATGTGAATAAAAAGGAACATTTTAAAAGGATCTATATTACATTACTGCATGATGAAAAGAGTGAAAGCTCTTTCATCGCTCCGATAAAGTCGAAAGCAGAAAAGCACAAACTCACAGAAAAACTTTGCGATTTCCTCCACTATGGTGTGATCTCAGAGTTGGTATATTTAGTTAGGAGGAGTGGGGTCACAACCCCCCCACATTGGGGGTGTGGGGCAAAGCCCCCCACTACAGTCTGTGTTTAAACTTTTCTTTTCTTTTTCCACTCTTTTCATTGTGCGATAATATGATATAGACACTTTTATAAGACTACAATTAATACTGAAAACAGTGCTGTTATCTAGAAACAAAGTCCAAGCTATAAACCAATTTGTTCTTCCTGTCCTAACTCACAGTTTTGGAGTGAAAGACTGTCCCAAAATGTGTTGGATAGGTTGTACAGGAAAACAAGAAGGATACTTCATGCTATCTTCTGCTATCATGCTACTTCAGACTATATATTCCCTGTTCTGAAGAAGGTATGGGCCTCTTTGAAATGGATTACATGTATAGATCTGCAATCGTAGGACTGTATACATATCTGCTAACCTCACAAGACCCAAATGTAGTGAAAGTTTTAAAACATGAGGAGAATAAGTCTAATATTACTTCCCTGCTTAGCATATTGGTGTCAAGTGGGAATGGAAATCAAACCAAAAGTAGAAAAAATTAGGCAGCAACTAAGTGTGCCAAATATAGTTGCAAGTACAGAAAACTCTTGGAACAACCTCATGTTGATCAGGACTGAACACAGGAATGGTTAAGGAGAGCTGAATTTAAACCAAAAGATAAAAGGTTAATATTAGTGGCCCCAAATAGTGGACTTCATACATGTTGGTTTATAATGTGCATTGAATATGTGGGAAAAACAGACAAATATGGGTTTTGTAAAACAGAATTAGAAACAGTCACACATCTTGTTGCTGGATGAAACTGTATACTGAAAGGCATAATAATGTGGCAAGACTGTTGCATTGAGGATTGTGCAAATATTATAATATTAAAGTAGCTGAAAAACATTGGAAACATTAGCCAGAAAGCATTATAGAAAATGATGAAGTTTATATCACATGGGGTCACCCATTACCAATGTTTAAAAAATAGATGTGAGTAAAAAAAGATACAGTAAAATAAGACAAAGTAGCATTGATCATTGAAATTGCTGCACCTAGTGACTACAGTGTCTTATATACAGAGAGACACGAAGTCATAAAATACCAGGATTTGCAGGTAAAAACAAGGGCAATGTGGAAGTAGGATACCCAGACAATTCCAATAGTAGCAGGCAGAATGGGCCTTACAAAAAAGAATTTATAATCGTACTTAGATATATTACCGATACATGTAACTCCATATGAATTGCAGAAAGAGTCAATACCGGGCACATTGTGGGTGCTGTGGAGTACTACTGGCTGACATCTAAGATTAAAACAATACTAATTACATGAACCTTAATCATACTTTGACTTAGGAAGGGGGTCCATTCTCATTATAGTATTAGAAACCCAAAAGACTTGGAAAAATTAAAAAAGGGAAGATGAATATTATACTCACAAACTAAAAGAAAAAAGCATTCTAAGTACTAAGCCAACAAGGGAATGAAGACAGGAGGTTTTGCCAAAACATATGACTGTAAGTAACAGTATAGAAAATAGGTAAGAGGGGGTTGGAATTTAATGGAGAGAATTGGCAAAGAAACCAAGATATTGAGGGCAAATAACTAGAGAAGGAAAGTCCTGTCTAGTGAAGTGGTGTCTGCATGTCTAACTACAGAGTGACCTATAACTAAAATATTTCCCTGCATTCCTTGCAGACTTATTGCACCTTATGCACTTAGGCCTACTTTCCTTCTGACTCTTGGGTAAGTTGTGTGGATTTGCAGTATGTGTGAGTGAAGAAGGAGTAGCTGTTGGCTTGTATGTTGGAGGTTGGTATCTTTTACAGTGTGTTCTAAGACACTTTGCCTAATTTTCTTTACAGCATCAACACACATTATGAGCCTAATGGTGTGTTGTGATTAAAATAGTCTGTTGTGAAGGTACAATGCTTACCAAACAGTGGGCTGATGCAAGAAGTTTGCTTCCATGTTTCTTAAATATTTACGTCTCTTGCAGATTGGACTATCAGTAGAAGCAGTAGGCAGTAAACATAAGACAGTTTAAGAAGCTGCCTTAGAACACATAATGTGATCAGACAGGTCATAGATGAGTGTGAGCAGACTGTTGAAATATGCTGCCAAAGGATGAAGAATTAGGTTTGTTCATAGTACTCAGGGCAGGCAGCTATAAAATACACAGAAGACTTATGAAAGAGTATTTTCTGTGATATTCTGAAGTTAGATTATATGATAGCTAATATAGCAGTATTTACTGAAAATACATAATTAGGTTTGCAAGGAATGCTGACTAGTGGTGATTATTATATTGGCTATTGCCTCGTTACAGCTAGTGGTAGACTGACCACAGCTACACTCATCTAGGAATCAATGTTCTTCTGCTCTTTTCCTCACCAGAACAGACTTAATCCATTCTGTTTGCATACTACATATTTAAACTGGAACCCAAACTGCAGTATAGTAAATATGCAGATGACATGAAAATAGCTGATTAGATAAGAATGAGTCAGGATTCATTAAGAAGGCAAGCGATGAGGAAAAAAATGTGACTGGTATCAGATTAACAATGTCCCTTTAAATATGGATGAAAATTGTCAGTAATCTGTAAAAAAAACATAATTTTTCCCACAGTAAACAAATATTAGCTAAATGGTAACAGCAATACAAGGATAACCACTGTCAGATGATTAGTAATGGAAATTTGGTTAGACAAAATGCATAAGGAGGTATCAAAAATGGAGCTTGCTGCCACAGCCCTGTGGCATATAGCTATAAAGCCCTGTCTAGAGTCCACATGAGCTTGATTTAATTAGTGGCTTGGGTGCTAGAAGGACTGCAGCAGGAGAGGCTGGGAGTGAGTGGCTGATGCTAATTCATTAGTCCTTGGGGGAGGGTGTCAATGCGCTTCATTGTACACCTGACCCTAACAAAAGTGTTTGGTACTGTAGATGGCAGCTGTCATGTCTAGTGCTTCATGCTGTTTGGCAAATAAGTACATCCTGAGATAGCAAAGGCATGCCTGAAATATTTTCACAGATAAGTGACATTACAGCAAATCAGCCATGAGGGTTAAGTAGTGAAATCCCCTCTTGTAAATGGTTCCCCACAGACTCTCACCTCCAAAGCAGAGCAAATGGATTGATGTAGTCTTTTCTTTTTCTAACTAGGGAATGAATGGGGCTTAAGGCTTTCAGCCTGTATGGGGAATAAAAGAGATGGATCCCACCCTGAAGGAGATTGGGAGGGTGGCTTATTGGCTAAGGTGTTTGCCTTACAAACACAAGGTGCAGGGTTTGAGTCTCACAAGGGATAATTGGCTAGGCTTAAAATGGCTCACAAGGGCAGTTAGCTTAGTACTAACCTATGAACTATAAGAATATATGGGTCAGTAGGAGGTCATGTGTGGGTTTTATGGTCAGATATGAGTGAATTTAAAAAAAACATCTTGCTTACTGAAGTACTTTACTTCAATGGATGTTAAGATGTTGTCAATTATATGCATAGCTATAATTCAGACTTAACTTGAATGCAAAACTACCACTGTTTCACATGAAAATGAAAAGTGTAAGAGTAGAAATTTGCAAAAAGACAGACTAAGACTCTTTCTTATTGACTGGATCCATACTGCCTCATTCCAAAATAATATAGTCTCAGATAGTCTACCAGACTCCCTTGGTGACCTCCTCCTTACTTTTTTGATTAGAAGCTAAAACATACATAAGAAGCACTTTTGTAATTAAGTAAGAAGCCTCAAGTCCTTCAACAAAGAGACACATAATTACTTAAAGCAATGCATCTAGAACCCATTCCTCTGGGTGATGCTGCATCTAAATTTAATAAAATATTGCTTTCCATTCAAATGAACTAGCAAAACTCCAAACAAACAACCAAAATGAATAAATAAATAAACAAACAAACACTCCATCACAATGGTTAACTAGAGGAATAAAACAGGCTATGAATCAAAGAGGTAAGGTTTGGAAAAAAAATGGACACAGACCAAATCCCAGGATTAGCTGCAATACCACAGACACCTTTGAAATACTGTAAAAAGAAAATACTACTGAAACTCTCAAAACCTGCCCCATAATAACCCCCCCAAACTTTCTAGACATCTATAAACCAACTTCTTAACCCAGAACGCATATCAGAACCAGAGACTTTTCATGACACCCAGCCAGGCAGCATATAAGATCAATTCATCACCTATTTTATACACTCAGTGACATATTTAATCAGCCCTCCTAGTTCTGTGCCCTTCAGTACAAATACATACAATATCAATAAAAAAATCCTTCAAATCAGTCTTTCAATCATTAAAAGAGACATCTTCAGAAGTTAAAAGCAGCTACCCTAGCTCATGACAACACCCAGCAGAACATATCAAATTTGCAGCTGATGACTTAGCTTTTCCTATTTCCACCTTAATAATCTTAATAAACAGATAAGTCAGTGAATACTATGTACCAACATTGTTGGAAAAAATCCTACATCATACCACTGCACAAAGGAGGCTCTTCTACAGGCATCTCTAACTATAGACCCCTAGCTATTATATCCCTACTGTCCAAAATTCTTGAAAAATACATCCAATCCCAACCGCTACACTATATCACCAACAACAGTCTACTGTCATTCTAGCAACATCATTTTAGACCCCATCAGAGCACCACTGCTGTTCTTTTCAGCTTTATGCACACTCTAAACATCAGTGAAATGCAGAACATCCTGTATCAACAGTTTTTATAGACCTATCAAAAGCATTTGACATGGTATCCCCATCACATCCCTAGAAACAGCAAACCCATCATTAACCTCTCTTCATAGCTACCTATCAGATAGAGTTCACTCAGTTAAATGACAAAAATAACTTTTCATCCTTCCTTGTTATATAATTTAGGTTACCTCAAGAGTGCATCCTAGGTCCTATACTCTTCAGATCTACCTTGGTCTGCTCTGTCCAAACCATAGAATAGTATAAGAAATCATCCAAGAATCATTTATAATCATGGCTTACAGGCTCCCAACCACTTCTAAATTCTAAAAAAGTAACTAAATATTTCACTCCAAAACAACTGGCAGCACAAAAGGCCCTATTCAACAGTACAACAGTACAAAAATTGAAAAAACTGAATATGTTACACATCCTAAGTACAACCACAAATGTGCATTTGAAAGGTGATCACTGCATAAAACAGGTAGCAAAAAACTCACCAAAAACATTACTTGATAGACATAACAAGAAACATATTGTTTCAACATAGCGTTTTCCTACATTCTAATATGCCAGCCTTATTTTTACTAGCCTGCAATCCATACAGTTAGAACAACTCAAGCAATGCCAAATTTGCACTAACCTACCTTATAGTATACACCATTGCCTTGCATTAAAACAGAATGGTTGGAAGTTACACACCACTTGTCCTTCTCAGAAATAGTTACAACTCACACTCTCCTTAAAAACTAGAAAACTGCCCTTCACTAAATAGTATCATCTCCCATTATATCAGATAGGCTCCCGTGATCCACAGACAAACACCCATTACTTGTAACCAAATCTAAAAACAGTGCCAGGGACTCACAATACTTAAATTTTGCAAAAAGTGGAACTTAATCATCATTCAGTTCAGACAAATTAAAAGTCTGAAATCCATAAAAACAAAACAAAAAACATCTATTTAACTGTTGGCTGTGTTCTTTCACTTCACCAGACTAACCACATAACACCTTTTATTGTCAGGAAATACTACTCCCTCTTTTGCATAATTGATTCTTACTTCTCTACTGATGTATTTCAATGCCTGTCTAATTTAACTTTGTTATATATTGACTTTCTCCAGCTCAACCCTTAGGATCTTCTCCTAATCTCTCTCACTTTCTTCATGTCTTATTTTTCTTTCTTTCTTTCCATTCACAGCTGACCTCTAGCAACTTCAAGCAACCTTAAAATCTGATTTCCAGTTGTTGATCTATTGTGATTATTGTAATGTTTCTGCATTTGATATGCCTTATTCTAAGTGTATTTTAAAACTAATTAAATGTATATTGCATGTTTAACTATTGTATAGACATACTGAACCTAATTATTTCTTACGTGTTTAGTATACTATTAATTGAGATTACCTCACAAATGGAAATGTCTCCTCAAGATCAATTCTGCCATCATCACAGGTTGAGGCCACAGATAGGATTAAGATCCCTTACTTTTGGCCAGTTGTCAGTCTGGTGTTGGCAAGCTTGAGGACATTGGATATCCCACTGCCGGAGGCACTATATCAGTGGGTTTATGTCTACAGGTGAGGCAACCACTAGTGAACTGTCAGATTTTCTCCTCCAGTCACTGACACCAAAACTACGAGAAGACCAATTAGCCAGATCTATGCTCTCAGATCTTTCAGGCTATTTCCTTCCCATGTAACAGATATTTACAAAACATACATATTTACAGGTGTATATATATATATATATATATATATATATATATATATATAGATAGATAGATAGATATTATATGTATGCATACACATTTTTGTTTTTTTCACTATTTATCTTATACCATCCTCATTGTTATTCTTCCATAAATGACTCCCATTCCTCCCACAACCATAATCTATTTTCTTGCAATATATCTGCCAAAATTCATTTCCCATTAAACAAAATTGCATTCAGTCTTTCATTTCAAATAATCCATGTTACATAAATAAATTATTAACTACCTTTCTCATATACTTATTGTACTTAATATATACATATATAATCATATTTACATCTGTATTTTTATATCAATATTCTCAAAACATTTTTCTTCATACATCTTTTTCCCATAGTTTCACCACTCTTTTACATTTAAAAAAAAATGTATGTTGCCCCCCCCTCCCAAAAAATAAACACACTCTTCAATTATCTTGCTATGTGGTATTTTCCCCTTTACTGGGAGCTTATTTATTACCAGCCTCCATCATAAATCCTTACACTCTACTATCAGGGTACACCACTTTTTGCTTATGTTAATGAATTTAATAATTTCTTCTGGTATATTTTCCCAATGATTTACAAAGTAATATTGTTTGATCACATTATTATACCACATCCTTCTATCTTTCTCTATATCACTCATTTTTATTTTCCATGCTAGTATTTTTCCTTGATGATGTTTAATTTCTTTATTTACATACCCCAGGATTCAATAAAACCTACTTGGTCATTTTTCACCATGTGAGCATTGCATCATGATGCGCACATGGCTGCAGAAAATTTTAGATTCAGTAAGCACAGTGTACAGGCGTGCACTCCTGCTCAAACCAGGTAAACACCTAGGTATGCTAATTGCAACATAAGCACCTGAACTGCATGCTAATCAATCAATCCAACATGGTGGAACTATTCAAAGAGCTATGAAGCATCCGTGTAGACTCCATGCTGGTTTGTTCTGTGTATTCCAAACTTTTGGAATACAGCCATGGAAAGGAGTCTACATGGACAGAACCATGTCAACTGCTGCATTTACAAGGTAATTCTTGAACCTGGAGTGTATGGTGTAATAATAGTGGCATATCCTTGGATCCTTGGATCACACTAATAGAACAGCATATCCTTGTTTTTGCCATAACAGTAATTCACCTTTGCTACTCCCACCCGCAAAAGAACAGTCTATCCTTGTTTATGCCATAGTGCAACACATTCCATTTTCATGTATTAGCAGTCATGTATACATCTGAAATGGCTTGACAAAAATGTCCATGCCATCAGTAAACTTCTAAGTAATGCATACAGGTAAGAGTGTAAAATCCTTTGCTTGAAAATTTTATCAAATATATTCCAGCATATGTAGTATGTAGCTGAACAAATGGAATCATACATTCTGAAGTTCAGTACTCCTCTGTGCAGATATATCCCAAAGTAATAGCATATCTTCAGCCTTCTCCACATAAACAAGTCTCCTTACCATCAACTTGCCTAGCTACATTGATGTCTTTTTATATGGTATTGATTCAGGGCTGTCAGCACAGTGAAGATGGAAATGAGGTGTGAACTCATTAGAACTGCTGAATCCCCAAAAAATTGGATCCATGTAGGCAGCCACTCTCTCAGTATTTGGTTTTCATGGATTGCAACTGTGACTAACTAATGATTGGGAGAAGGAAAATATAACAGCACTGCAGGCTGACTTATTTCCAGTGGGTGTGTCAGGTCGTGTTCCCTTCAAAATACTGAAATCTCGAATTTCAGTATTTTGAGCCCAAGAAGCCAAATCCACATAATAGCAAAAGTTTAGAAGTGCAAAATTCAAAACCTCAAATACTGGAGGTTTTGAATTTCACACTTCTAAAGTTCCGCTATGGTCATGTATTCAAGTGTGTGTGTTAAGGGGTTTGGGTAGGGGCTGTGGTGTGTGTCAGTGTGTTTTGTTGCTGTGATCTGTGTGTGCATGTGTGTGAAGAGAAAGTAGCTTGTGTGGTGGTGTTTTGTGTGTGTTTGTATGTAGTGCGACCTCGGCGTGAGGTATAGAGTGGGGCTTGCTCCCCCTGCTTTCATGTAGTAGAGTGATTGTGTGTGTTTGTGTGGTGGATCATGTGTGTGTGTGTCTGTGTGTGTAGTAAAACCGCAAAATTCAAAACATCCGGTATTCGCGGTTTTTAGTTTTCGTTGTTTTGTGGATTCAACTTCTTGGGCTCGAGATACTGAAATTCGAGATTTCGGTATTTTGAGCTTCTGAAGTGAATCCATCAAGTCACATCTACAAAGTGTTTGATGTAAGGTTGGAAATGTAAGTAAGCAGCACACAAGTCACAGGTTGTGTTCCTTCACATCCAACCTGCCCCTCATTTTTCGGCAACTGCATATGATATTATTTCCACATAATATCCTTACACAATTTTAAGGCCAATTACATACAATGGCTTACATAATGCATGTTTCAGATTACTGCTCAGATACATGAAGAATGGCCAACAAACACAGAAATGTAAGACAGAGCTGTATATTTGCAAGCAATAATCATGGCAGGTTGTGTGATCACTAGGTGAGCTACATCCAAAACTATTAAATGTACAAATAATACTTGTATGGTTTGATATCACTGTAGATGCTGTTGCAGTAGGCTGTGTGCATATTGGGTTAAGTTCCTTGCTGCAAAGTTGTTTGTGTGGCAAAGAATGATACTGCACTTGTCCTGTGTTCTGAAAGTACATTGGAGTGAGAGTTCAAATCCAGACCTGTGCAGTAATATTCCATGTGTATTAACATTTTCTAGTGTGTACGTCATAGATTGCTTTTCCTCATTTTAATTACATCTTCCTTTTCTTTCTTTTTTCTTTTTATTTATTTCCTTTTTTTATTGGCCAGTGTTTGCACGTTGTGACACTTAGCACAAGCATGGGAGATGAAGAAAAATGAATGTCAGGTTTGGCTATGCTTATCTCATTTGTGTGAAGTACAGCAGTGCACTAACTGGAAAGTTGGACCACCAAGAAGGAGACAGGACCCAGACAACCAAATATAGAAACTGGATGCATTCAATTAATACTATTGGGCATCTTGCAAACCCAGTAAGTGACATTGTGTTGTGGTTAACAATGAGACCTTAAGAATGATCAGTAAAATAGGGAATGTCATGTAACTAGTCCTATGGCAGGATGTGTTAAGTGTAGGGCCGGATACCAATGGTCTTGGATTCTACCTTTGTTTTACTGTTGTGACATTGCAATTTATAGCAATGAACTGCAAGAAAGACAAGTGCTTTATCAGCCTTCTTGTGGCAACAGGTGTAAGTGCTGGGATGCCATACACATGGTCCTGCGTTCAAGTACAGCCTATTCCATACAGTTTTACTTTTGTTCAACTTCCCATTATAGTCACTCTCACTTATAACACTTGGCATGGTGTACCTGATATTAATTATATGTATGAGGGCTGAGCACTAGTATTGTGTCAGTTATAGGTTCATAGGTTAGTACTAAGCTAACTGCTCTTGTGAGCCATTTTAAGCCTAGACAATTATCCCTTGTGAGAATCAAACCCTGCACCTTGTGTTTGCGAGGCAAACACCTTAAGCATTTGGCCGCCCTCCCAAACTGTATTCGTTTATCTATATATTATCACATTGATTCTAGGGACATGCAGATGGATTGTAGGAATGAACATAGGGAAAGAGGATAGGTGAAACTCCCTCATGCAGCAGTGGCAGGTATGTCAATGGAAGATGGTTGTAGCAGCAAACCAAGCTCATGTCGATATGGTACAGTATGGACTGTGGATTAAAAATGTATTGTCTGTGACGATCACACAAGGTGACATAACAATGGGGAGGATGTCTGTGTGAGATAAGCATCTTTACATGAATAATGCGGAGGCATCTATCAGGGATCTGGCATACAATTTGGGCAGGGTGCATATTGTGAGGCTGTGCAAAACTGATATGCCTGATTATGAGTGTACTCTCAGCAGAGGTCTCCAGAATTCTACCTTAACTCATTCAGGATTTTTTGTTAAATTTCCATTCTTTATTATTTTCCTTCTTTTTACACTTATACATATTTTCCACATGCTGTATTGTGTTCTTCTTACCTATCCCTTTACATTTTTCATTTCCATCATTGCACCAATATCCTCCTTTACTACTTTATCCAAATATGCAGATACCTCCTCCCTTATCCCTTGTAAATAATATCTCTGCCTTGTTTTCTATTTCTTTTTCCATATTACAATACTCTCTTATGTTATTATCTAAATTCTCTACACAGTTATATACATTTTTCAGTACTTCTCTTTCTCTTCCTTTTCATGCCTTACATCATCCTGCCAGTGAAAAAAAATTATACTACATTTGAAATTCAATCCACCATTCAAAACAATTTTATAGAAACAATTTAGGTTATATGATCCTTTCATGACTGCAATACTTACCACTCTCCAAATTCATCCCATAAGTTCTCATGCATTCTTTTTTATACCCTTTCCTATTTTAATATACTCTCTTTCTTCCATATAATCCATCCCTACTGCGGTGGTGGTGCTGCGGTAGCATTGTCGCCTCACAGTAAGACGTTGTCCTGTTCGATTCTCAGCTAGAGCGCCTTCTGTGTGGAGACATACATGAATGGGCGTACCTTCATTGAAGGTTGTGCATCAGGGCTGGCAACTCGGCACATAGAAATCTACTGCCAATCATTAGTGGACCGGAGTTCCACTGTGGCGACCCCTAACCGGGAAAAGCCGAAAGACACAACATACTGCTAAATGGTCTGAAAAAAATACATCACAACTGTATCACCATTTGCTACCCAAAGCTTTCTGATCATACCAAATAATGAATTTCAGAGCCAAGTATCCCTTCTATAACTGCATTGACGTTAGTACTACACAGCTAGTTTATCAAATTTTAGTACTTCCAGTATTTTTTAAACATAAAAATGAACTGCAGACCTGCTGGCAAAAAAAACAAGTAAACCAGAAGCCAAAAATTTAGTGCTTTCATCCACTGTTTAATACGTGAACTTCCTCAGAAACATTTTCAAATGATTTCCAGTTCCTTAAATAACTTACAAAACAGGAAATGACATCATGACCATCAGACTAAAAAAATAACAAATGTGATTTTCAACAAAAATGAAGTATTGTCATAATGATAACAAATAAAAAAAAAAAAATATATATATATATATATATATATATATATATATATATATACAAATGAATGTATATACACATATATACACATACATATGCATAAATGCAAAAATACAGTCATAAAAGTGCAGTGTAAATTCATGCTGTGTGAATAGCATAATAATCAACTTGAGCATATGAAATGCGTATCCAAAGACCTCTCCCACGTAGACACAGCAATCACATGCATATACACCCCCCCCCACACACACACACACACACACACACACACACACACACACACACACACACAAACACACACACATATGGACATATAGACATGTACCCCCCCACCCCCCCCACACACACATGCACACACACACACACACACACACACACACACACACACACACACACACACACACACACACACACACACACACACATACACACACACACACACACACACACACACACACACACACACACACACACACACACACACACACACACAAACATAGAACCAAACAGTCACTATGAAAATATAAAATACACATGTGAAAAAATATATATATAAATATCGTAAAAAATATATGACAATATAAAAATAATGATGATATATACATACAAGTACAGACACCAAAATGTATATAATATGATATATATATATATAATGTAATATATGTATAAAACAAAAAAATATATGTATATATATGAATAATGTAAATCATATCATGTCTCTGAAGGGAATCAGAGTGATATGAACATGTATGTGTACACACATGTACACCTCACACAAAACACGCATGTATCACATGCATATGGTCTCAAACACCTATCTATATTTCAAAAAACATTTTAAATTAATATAATCATTGAGGCCAGGCAACCTATTAGCCCCCAACAAAAGTTGCCACAATGTCTCCTTGCATTCTAAGACATTCCCCGGGATTCATGAAGCTCGGCGTAAGGCCTGCGCCGGCGGTGCAGTGAATAGCCGGCGTAGTAGCGCCATATGCATAGTAATGAGAGCGCGCCGCAACCACAGACATGTGCGTAGTGTACGTGAGTGAGCCCAAGTAGGATGCGTCCAGAGGCGTGGCTAAGCCGGCAGGCGGTGAGCAACCTAATGTGCTGACTGTCACGGTCCGCCCATAATAGTAATGGCAGCAGCCAGGGCCCGTGCAGAATGAAATGCACGTAGAGTATGCAACATAGTACCCGTCCCAACTAAACGGAGAAGCAAATACAACCCACGAAGCCCTAAGTGTACCCGTCCAAGGAACAAAGGATACGCGTAACACCGTGTTTGTCCCGCAATGCACCGTCAGTGGGCATACCCAGAAAAGGTGTACCGCAGCATGTCAGCGTGCCGCACCGACATAGGAGTAGCGACTAAGGTTACCACCTGTCCCACTTTGCGAGGGGCAGTCCCTCTATGGGCAGTTGTGTCCCGATAAAAAATATTAAAACGGCAAATGTGCTAAGATTGTAGGACATAATGATATCCGTATTTAATGTAATGGTTGCATGAATTGGTTATTTCCGTAACTGAAATACATAAATGTCACAAGAAACAGAATAAGCAACCAAACTGCTACAACAATAAGCTTTTATTTAGGCAAACAAGTGAAGTTCTATGCTATATAGTGACCGTGGGTATGTGTCGGCCTGTAAAATCTGATGTGAGTCCCGAAAATATCCCACCTTGGCAACTGGAAAAGGTGGCAACCCCAGTAGCGACATGGGCATGGTCACCATGCTTACCAGCTGTCCCAATTTGCTATGGACAGTCCCTCATTGGACAGTTGTGTCCCGGCAAAAATCGAAAAAAATGGCAAATGACCTGAGATTCCCTGCCAAAAATATTCCATAATATACCTGTAATAGTACCATAAAACATATATTTTGTATATGAAACACATACATGGCATAAGAAACTGAATAAGGAACACAAATGCTAACAGAATAAGCGTATATTATGGCAAACAAGTGAAGTTCTGTCAACTCCACTTGCTGTGGGCATGTGTTGTCCTGCAAAATCCGATGTTTCCACAAAACATGTCCCACTATGGGCATTGGAAAAGGTGTCAACCATAATGGTCACAAGCAGTAGTGAGAGTACATAGCCGGGTAGCTGTGTTGACATAACAGGAAGGAACCAAGATACCCTAAACACAGGCAAACATGTGCATAGCAACATGTCCCACACCCAGCAATGTGTTTGTCGCAAACACAGGATGGCGTATGTTTAAGTGTAATATCCAGAAGCAGAACCCATGCATGCAGATGTAATACACAATAGCCTCATTGTAGCATGTAAGTCCCACCCATGTACACCTGTGCACCCAAACCAGCTAGCATCCTTGTGCAGCTACACACCTACACAAAATGGGCATACCTGAAATGTGGTAAGAAGATTGTGTTAGGCAGTGCCACGCGGGCAAATATGTACCCCACATGTCACCAACCCACCTCAGGTACAGATATGGAAATGGCTGCATGTGAATGTGTCTGCAGAATGTGTACATCCTGCATGTGGTATGTACCCGTCCAAACCATATAGGTTTGCACACGCCACGGTGCACATAACTGTACACATGTGGGCAAGTCGGGTTGTTGAACCACCGCATCGATGATTAGCTATGCAGAGAAGTCAAACACATATAGCGGAACATGTGCCTACCAAACAGGACGTCCTAACAGGGTGCTACAGGCAAAGAAGGGGAAGGTGGGACATCACATGTGGAGAGTAGCGTTGCCGGACGGCCAAATACACATGGTCAAGGTAAAGGACGGAACAACATGCATATGGCCGGATGGATGTTGTTAGAAAAATATATATAGAAACACATATGAAGTGCCAGTTTAGAATCAAAATACTATATAATGCATTGAATTGTACCGTACAATATGGCAGTAGAAATGATCATGCATGTAATTGGTGAAGCTTAGCTGTAGTGTGATCGAATTCTGACCCTGGCAGTAACCAGTACAGCAGGCTTATGTCTCTCAGCATTAATTATCTGCTGGGTTACAGAAAAATAAATGTATGTACATGCATAACATCTCCCCCTGAGGAGGATGGCCTTGTGAGCTCCATCAAGATAAGAGTACAACTCCTTACCAGAGAGACAAAGGAACGATTAAGAAATGAACTGACTACTGTATCGGAACAGTCCAGGGTCCTTGAAACAGCTACAATTACAGAAGGACACTGTAATTGACCAGGTGCCTTGCAAGGCTGTGTTATTCTCATGGGAAAACATTTTAAAAGCACGACCTCAGCACCCACGTATGTATAGAATATTGCGGACCATAGTGATGGAAATGCCCTGTGACCGACCACGTCAGTAAGGTGGTCAAAAGCTGATTGTAAACACTATATAAAGAAATTGCTTACTGTATAGAGTCAGAAAAAACTCCCATACTTGGACTGTATATTATTTTGCCTGCCTGTGTACACTACTAAAACGTTGTGAACCCGAGCTTCCTGTGTTATTGACTGTCACTTAGAAAAGCCTACTGATTTCTACAGTCTGGTTTTAACAACTTATTTGACATTGTGGTTCTTCTTAGCCGGAATTCCCTTGGTAAGCTACAGGTCAGAGTGCATGGGTGGTTATACATCTGCTCAGGAGAATTTGCCTAAATGGTTCTTCTTGAGTGAAAAGACCTCCGACTGAATTGTTGTGTGTAAAGAGGCTGTCCACTGTCTGATCTGTGGCTGAAAAGCGGAAAACTGGATCCCAAGAAGAAAACGTGCAGTCATAAACAGGAGGCTCAGGTAAGGAGGGTTTGCCTTTTTGCCTCTATTGTAGATCAGGGACCAGACTACATTGTGTTTCTGTTAACAGTTGTGATAGCAGGTCGAAGACCAATCCAAGTAGTTTTAAATCTGGACTTAGATCAGGGGAACACAGAGTAGAGTAAATAGTCATTGTAGACACTACAGTGGATACAGGGAAGGAGATACCACGTGGTACGAGAGAAGGGTTACATAACAGTCGTGTAGAGGATATGGGAGATTAGTGCACAAACAGATCATGTGATCCGCGTTTGACGGGTGACGTGAAGTATATGCAATCGCAGAGAGCACATAATGTGATATATACTGCAAAATGGGGTAATAAATATGACATTGATGGTATAGTAGACAAAATATCGTTACTGAAACATTGGAATCACTGAAAATGTGATGCAGATGTTCTAGGGTAACCACATGTCCCACTTTGTGAGGGACAGTCCCTCTTTGGCCAGTTGTGTCCTGCAAACAAACTGAACAAATGGTAAATGTCCTGATATCTTAGGACAAAGATTTCTCAGATATCTCTTTAAATGGTAGCATAAAACAGTAATTTTGTATCTGAAACACCAAAATATCATAATAAACAGAATAAGCAACTGAAATGCTACAAGAATAGGTTGCTCTCCTGGCAAAAGTGAATTGCTGTGCTATGTACTGGCCGTGGGTATGTTTTGCCCTGGCAAATTACACGTTCCTAACACTAATGTCCCACATTGTGCATTTGAAAAGGTGGCAACCCTAACATGTGCAGGCAACAAAACAGCGACAATTGGGTATCCGTCAAGCACATAGGTGGATTGAGGTAGTGAACCGAAGGGAACAGAACACTAGAAATGCGAAAGCATCATACACAAAGAAGATAATAATACAGTAGAAGCGACAGCCCCCACTACGCCATCCGTATGTACTTGA
>NC_056736.1:381619569-381684514 GCF_019279795.1 Protopterus annectens
AGCCACTTTGCGTATGGCCACTGTTCTGGCCAAAAATTTTTTAAAGTTTTATTAAGGGGCTGGGATTTAAAACCCCAATTTTTGGGTGTTAGGGGTTTCCTGGGGTGTTTGGGGGGCCCTTTCTTTCCCTGCTGTTCTTGTGGTTCATGTAGGACACAGCCTGGGACACTGTCTGGTCCCATTGATGCAGTGTTTATTGCTTTGGGAAGGGCATCTCTTACCTGAGCATCTGTGATGTCAGGGGGGGCAGCACTGTGCCGCAAGACATATTTGCCCTTTTGGTTTGGTGGGGGGAGAAGGCAGCATTGAACCTGCCCACTAGGATGATGGCAATGTCTGCATGTTTTGTATTTTGTGTGACATCTTGGATTACCTCTGAGCATATCTGGGTAGTACCACCCAGGTTACTAACATAACTACAGGCAGCCTTGTGATTATCCTCAGTGGCTTGTGGAACCCTCTCTCAAAGATGGCCTTAGACAATCATATGGGTGCCTGTAGTTGTCTTCCAATACTCATCAGTGGTGCCTTCACATTTTGGGAGGTTGTTGTATCATGTAGTGGCATCATCCTTCTATTGTATAGTGTGTTTATGGCTGGTGTCCGGCACCCAGGACATCTGCCTTTGGAGAATTGGGTCATGCTTTCATATGTGGCTTCATGATCCATGCATTCCTGAATGTGTCCATAGAATGCCTTTATACAGGTATCTGCAGTCTGGTCCATATTGTCAACAGGTCTTGGGCCTTTGAAGGTTTCCACATCATTTATGAGGGGTGTGAACTTCCTTGACATGAGCTGTTGACAGACGTGCCGCCCTCCAGACAGAGCAAGGTGAGGGTCACAGTTAGCTACTTGTCGGGTGATAGCATGTGCCACATAACACAGGCACACAGGTCACTTCACAGCAAGTACAGCTATGAGGCAGACATTGTCCATGCTGGTGCAAACAACCTGAGATGTACCTCCCTGGACCACATGGCAAGAGACACAGAGGAGCTCTTACAGCACCCTCTCAAACTCAGGACTCCCACACAGCCTTCATGCTGACACAGGACAGTTTAGATTACTCTGCAAACACCATCATACTGGGTGACGTCAGCTACCCAAACATAGACTGTGAACATTACACAAGCCACAATACCCAAGCTCTAGGGTTCCCATAGATCAGACATTCTTTGGCTATGGAACAGGTAACCAACCTTCCCACAAGAGGGGCAGATATACTAGACCTGAACATCACAACCATGAGTACAAACTGCGCACCACTGGGAGTATATCCCTCATTGTTGCAATCAAACCATATACTCATCACACTGGAGTACTGGATCCCCCACATATGCAAACCTCAAACACATCGATGTGTGTGTTGGAAATGTCCCTATTAGCAACTGTGACAGTACAGTACAGGATGCAGATTCCCCTTTTGAAACACTGATGATGTCAGGACTGTATAACTATATTACCTGTAGTAAAGTTCTCCAGTAGTTCACATAGCGCGCTCTGTTAATGCGTCTTTCTCCAGTATCATAACATAGTTAGGTAGGGGTTTGAATCCTGCAAAAGGAATGTATGTGTGTTAGTATGAGTGGGGTTTATGTGTGTGCACTATGCTGGGAGGGTTAACTGCCTTTTGACAACTGGGAGAACACACTACAGGGTGCACATCCCTCCTCCTACACACAGATGATGTCAGCACCCTCTAAGTACAGCGTTAGTAAGGATTTCTCTAACTACTGCAAATAGCACACTCTGCTAATGTGTCTGTTTCTACTGTCATAGCACAGTTAGGTATGGGTTTGAATCTTGCAAATGGAAAGTATGTGTTTTACTGTTGGTGGGGTTAGTGTGTGTGCACAATGATGGGGTAGGATGTGGCTTTTGCCACATGGGGCTATGCACTGCAGGGTGGTCATTACCCTTAACAAGCAGTGATGTTGATAGCACCCTATACAAACAAAACTACAAAAGAGAAGGTGGTGGTACCAATAACACATGTAAGGTAACACTTCTTCAAGTAATGTCCACAAAACGGAGTAGGATAATCAAACAATTCTTTTATTCTATACAGACAACATGACAACAGACAACTGCCATTGCTCAGTATAGTGTTACATGCTACTGTAACATGCACATGTACCCAACTATACCTAGATAGTGCTCTGAAGCCTGAATGTGGCAAGTGTGTGGATGTGGGATGTGTCTGTGTGTGCATTTCCATATGGGAAACATGTTTGATGTGGCAATCAGGGTACTACAGTACCTGATGCACATTACATCTTTCAACCGATGAGGTTGCCTGCACCCTGTGAGTACAGGTAGAGAAGGGGACGCCAGTAGTAAACAACATAGTGCACTTCTCAAATGTGTACCTGTCATGTATCAACAGCTACTCATGTAGGGTGATAAATAATGGGAATGGCAGGTGAGCATGTGCATGTGTGTGGGTAGCAGGGTGTGTATAAATGCATGTGTGACAGAACAGTTACATATAGCTGAATCTACGTAACAGCACAAGATGCGCATTGCCATAGTCAATGTTAGCATGTGATGGTGTGCAGCTGGTACACTTTGGTAAGTAGTATGGGTGTATATAACAATTGAGGACAGTCATACAGTTACTGCAGCAGGACTGCTGGGATATACACACAATTATACTGGAACAGTGAACAGTTACCAACATGTTACTACTTATACACATCTATGTAGTCACCCTGTGCATCAGCAACGTGTTTACCTTTACCTGCACCGATGTTGTAGTATGCAGGAGGTGGCACAGTGTCATCATATGCACAGGGTGTGGGTTAGGTATGCCCAAGCCAGCCACTGGTAACACCAATTGACATGTGTGTGTATGTGTGTTTGTGCAGCAGTACAGGGTGGACCGGTGTTGGTGCAGTGTGTGTGTGTATGTGTTTGCCCTAGGTGTTAGGTTTCTGCATGTGTGTAAGCACGCACACAGTCCCACATAATGGCTGCCATGTACAGGGTTTTGTGGACAGCCACAGACTGCACCTGTCAGGTCATCCAAATCAGTGTCTGTGGGCACGGACACGGTACCTGTGCCTGGCAGGGGTGCTACGGGCCGTATCCGGTACTAACCCAGACTGGGTACAGTCATCGGAAGCAGGGGTGTGTTGACTGGACACAGTTCCCTGTTGGGACTGTCCAGAGCCACGTGCACATGGTCTCCTGGGGCGTCTTGATGACAGCACAGACCCAGCATTGCTGGGGCTGGTGCTGGCACTTGAGGTGCGCGAGTGGGCCTGTTGTCGTCCGCGGCCACTGCCAGCTGGTGCTGTTGCTGGCATATGGCCATGTCGACATCGCAAACGCACACCTTCACCCTGGCCCATGGACATCTGGTTGTGGAGCAGCTGTTCTATGCCCCCACAACATCTGTCAACGACATCTGTGAAGTTACAGATAGCATTCGCAACGTCACGCATGCCATCTGTCATGGCTGTGCGACATGCTCTCAGCTCCCTCAGACCCTGTCTGGTGTACCTTTCCATACGTGCCTGTGCCTGCATGCCAGTTCGAAACATAGTGGAGGTTGACATACCTCCTTGGACACGTCGGCCAGAGGTAGTACGGCCACGGATGCCCCCACGAGAACCCATGGGCGACTGTCTGCGTGGTACCATTGGAGGCCCCTGCTCATGGCTGCCTTGTGGGGATGCATGTACCACAGGTACCACATTACCCTGATCTATGCCCACTGCAAACTGTCCATCACCTAGGGACAATGGTGACAAAGGATGTAACGGCAGGATGACTGTGCGCATTGACGGGGTTGAAAGCTGTGTACTGTCAATTGGCTGACCAATGGTGGACCCAGACACACCTTCCTGCACCATTACAGACATTTCATCATCATCAGTACCTGGGGCACAAGATTCAGGTTCCTGCTGCAGGTCACCAGAGCAGCACCAGAACCTACAGGAGGAAAACATGGAGCACAGATTACAGTCTCCATACATATTTGACAGAGATGCATTTCAATACTAATGCACACATTCAGAAATGGACACATGCACTCATGGACACTAACACACATGCACACTTGGGCACAGGCACGCTTGCACACATGCACACCCCACAGTAAACACACACATCAGTACCGTGTTACACTACTCAATCTACTACAACTGTATTACGGGTATTGTGAACACAGTCACCAGCAAGTCTACTACAGAGTTACACTACTCTTCCTAGTTTTATAAATTGCTTTACAGATAATGTTAAAAAGACTCACCAGCATGTATGGCCTGCCTCGTTGCTAGATGGGAGGGACCTGGAAGTGGGAAGAGAGTAATGTCAGTGGGCACATGTGTGCCATTTGTTTTGCACATGATACAGTACAGTAGTACACTAGTTCCCTTATACACATCAGCTGCACATAATGTCTGTATATATATCATGATGACAGATACATACCACATGCACACCCTATGCGTGCATGAAGTAACAGTGTACAGAACAGTCATATGTACATACCAGGGGTTAACTCTTATCTCACCCTTACCTCTCTTCAAACGACACCTCAAACTGTACTTCCGAAACCACTGGCTTTGTTCTTCTTGGAGTACAGGCTAACGTCCCTCTCCCTACCCTCTCTTTACTTTTAACCCCTCATTGTGCATAGAAACTAGCTTCTAAGCTGTTTCTTTCACCTTGATGTCCTTCTATGCTCTGACCTACTTCTCCCATCCCTCCCACATCCTCTTGACTGTCTTCCTTCTTTTCCTCACTTCCCTTCTTGACTCCTGCCTCTTCCATATCATTGTATCTTTCATACTCCTTCTACTTCTCTACCCTTCTGAGCCCTAACTATTATGTATCTGGCTTTTGCCTTATTGCATAACCGTTATGCTTTAGGTAGGATTGCTTTTAAACCAACGGTACATTGTGTATGACTCTAAACTGTTTGAGTTTCTTACATGTATGTTGATTTAGTTAACAGGCTGGTGTACAATTCTATCATGTTGGCTGTCTGTATTAACAACTTGTCTGTCTGCCTTTATTACGTTATGTGTGGAGCTTTTCTCCACAGGCCTCTACTGAAAATGGACATATATCCAGCTAGACTATCTGAGTCAATAAATGTAAAAGTAATAACAATAAATGAATATGGCATCTTACCTGCACGCTCGGTGTCTTGCTGCTGTGTGGATCCAACCTCCATCATGATGCATGAGTGTTGCTGTTGTTGTTCTGGGGCTGGATCCACAACACTTAGCAGTAGCCCATCCTGTCTGGTGAGGGGGGGATGTGTGGCCACCCCCCCACCTGTGGCAACCTGTTGCCTGCGGATATCTGCAGCACGCTGGCGGATATTTCTTATCAAATCACTGCAGTGATGTCTCACCTGCTCATATGTCCTATCATGCATGCCAACATCATTTATCCTGCTAATGAGGTTTTGCCACAGTGCAGACCTCTCCTGCTGATTCTGGGTGGTGCGTGAGAACAGGATGGCATAGTCACACACCAGGCTCTGGTGAATCACGTCATCCTCTGCAGCAGAATATGATGGGTTCCTTTTTGGAGCCATGTCAAGCTGGAAAGGTACACAAACAGGTTATCAGCATAGTATCTCAACAATACATGGTACACATTCTATACAGGGAGTATTAACTTCTACTTATTACTGCTTGGTTAAAACTTGATTACAGTGTAGCTATCATTCTATGTCATTTGTACTAAGCACTTGGCCTTCAGACCAGTTGTTTTACATTAGGGAGGTTGGTGGCAAGCACTGTGGTGGCAGGACACATATCTTTCATCCATTGAAGTTGGGAACTGCTGATTGAGGGCCCAGTGTACAAGTGTATTAGTTCTGGTATGGGCAGTTGGCCTTCAGGCCAGTTATTTAACATTAACAAGGTTTGTGGTCTGCACTCGTGTGTGACAATAGGCTGTACTCTGCCATTCATAGCTGGGGACATCTGGTTTCAGGTTTATAGTGCCTGCATATCTGAGCTGTATCTTACTGACATTGCTACACCTTGTTTGCTGTAGCAACCACTACATCCAGGCCTCCTGGATCTACCTTTGTTTATATGCTTGTGATTTGTTAGCTTGTTATTTCACTGGTATGCTACTTCCACATAGTACACAGCTTGTCAAGACGTCTGTGACTCACTACTGATATCTGCATTGCTTACTGTACGTATTTCCATGTTACACATGACAGCAAGTGACTGCTTCTCATTGTTGCATTTACTTAATTGTGACACATTGCACTTAGGTTACCTGGCACTTGCTCACTGACGCTTTTATATCAGTCAGCAGTTGTAGGTAATGTCAGTACACCCTCACTCCCCACTGGACCTTGTTTTCAATCATTAATTATTACAGAATTCAGAATAGTATTCTAGCATGTCCAGAGGTCAGTTGTCAGTTCCCTCCCAGTCCAGCTGGTGAGTGTGGTACTCAGAGACAATGTTGGAACAGATGCATGTACACAGACAACCCCCTCCTCCTAACAACAAATTCAAACTCATGTGAGTGATGCAACCATATACCAAACTGGAGGCTAGGCTCTGTCTATTCAATACCGCCATAACCAGTCAGGTGGCCAAGGAGACCACACACTACACTTCCAGTCTCACATAGACCTACCACAACAGCGGACCTAACACATGATCACACATGAACATACTTGTAGGCTCGGACCACAGCTATGCCTATGCAGCAGAGACCTCCTAAGCAGACATCCATGCAACCACTACCATGGAAACGAACATGTGCAACACATATCACACAAAGCCAATGTGCTGAACACTCACAGCCATTAACAGTAAACAACACACCTCATACACCTGTACTAGGTGCCTCTATCATCAGGCACACTAACATCACGTTCACCAGGCTTAACGAGGTGAGGGTCACGGTGTGCAGCCTGTTGGCCACTATGACCTGCCACATAACACAAACACTCAGGTAACCCCAAGGCAAGTACAGGTATGACTCAATCAATGTCCATGCTGGTGTGAATGGCCTGACACATTCCTCCCTGGTCTACATGACATGAGACAGTACAGAGCTCTCTGAGCACGTAGCCCAAGACAGTTTGACCCTGACCTTGAGTAGCATCCTACACTCACCTAGAACCATGCCACAATATCAAGGCACGATGATCCCTTCCAACAATTGACTGACATACTGGTGTCATTCACAGGTGTGCCAATGCCTGCCATGTTGGGGTGGTATGCTTTGCTAGGGACAGCTTGCACCTGTCACCCCTGTCCTATTGGAATTTGGCAGAGCCTCTTGCTACACCCATAGTGCCTGTATTAGGCAAGGCTCATAAGGCAAACCCACATCCATTTGTATCACAAAGGATGAGGAAGTAAGAGTGATGCTACTCAACACCAGAAGTCTAGACCTAAGGATGCACGCACTCAAAACCCTACTTAACATTCTGGACATCAATATCTGTGCAGTAACATGAACCTGTTTCAGGTTTCACAGGAGCACACCAGTACTACCAGGTTATAGCTGTTACCATTCTTGTCGGCCCCAACACTTGAACAAAGGAGGGGGAGTATCAGTATTCAATGCAGATTCCCACGCCTCCACATTGGTGGCACAGTACAACATAGGTGTTAGGCCATTGAGTACAGAAGACGTAGTTGGGGACCTGGGAAGAAACATGGTAGCGGTCTGTCATTTGTCAACCACATGGCCAATGTGGATTGAAAGACATGTTATATAGCCCAGCTAATCATGAGGGATTCACATGTATGGCAGGGGAGGTCATTGTGCCTCTTTACTCATCCATCATCAAGCCTATAATTGCGTACAATGCACCGTTTGGAATGTACATAACCAGACACCCACAGCAACTGGTACAGGACAACAGTACCTCATCAAGGGGATGCAATGGCTCACACAGATGTCATATGCTGCCCAGGTAAAGTAAATCCAGCTGGACTCAGTGGCTTACTGCCTGTTCAGAGGCAATCTGTGCGTGCCATATACAGCCATGTCCTACCCAGCAGTAAATGAACATGCTGCACCTCAGGCAATCAGAGTCCCATATAGCCACATGCTCAGGAGAGCTGGACCTCAGCACTGACATACATGGACATGCTGGAGGGGCATATTCCTAACCGAGAGGCTCCCTTCACTCTGTAATGAGCTCACACTACAGGTTAGGCAGAGTCCCTCATTGACTCTCTTCCATAGGAATCTGGATGACTGGATGTAGATCATAGTTGTACCCCAGGTATCACTTCTATGTCACTGTTAGACAGAGGCAGAGTATACTAACATTGGACAAGGGCATAGCAGCATAACTTGTAATTGGGTGGTGAAAGACAAACACATTCTACTAGGCTTACCAATGCCCTAGGGCAAATAGCCTAGTATGAACCTATGAACATGTGTGTACTGCTATAGTACTTCTGCCATATGTTGCATGTGTGTGTGTTGTGGGGGATGCACAGGTAATGGCCGGATACTTCTGCACAGGCGACACGTCTGACACATTCTGGGTGTTCATCCCTACATACTGGATGTGTGTTGCCATCCAACCCAACCCTGTGATGTGCACACATTACTCAGCCTGGATTTACATATCTGAACAACACCACAAGCACAGTACACTACCTTGCTATGTATGCATTTAATTACACAGTTATTCAGTAGTTATGACAGTGATGCTATCCATGCAGCCCATTGGGCCAGTGGAAGCCACAACACACACCGCCAGCACCTTTGCATATGCTTAGCACAGACATCCCACATACTGCATGTACTGTGCACACACATATCTAACCCAGAACAACTGCACACCACTTATTAATCCTGTCCAGTGGAGTACAGATACAGGCATATTGTATAACATTGTATAATATTGCATTTGCTAATTGCATGCAGCCAGGTGTGTACTGATTGCATGTCTCACTGTGATTTCAGGACACTGCTATAAAAGGGTATGTGAGATAGGCGTTGCCCTTTCAGATTGTAGGGCGTGGACCATGCTGGTATGCTGTTGACAGTGTTCTGTGAGTGTGAAGGTTAGTACATCTCCCATGCTTCATGCTGTGTTGTAGATTCAGGTTGCTGCATTTCTCTTGCCTGTTCCCTGTAGTGAGTGTGTCTGCATACTGACACCTACAACTCTATGTCATATGTATTGCTATATACATATATATATATCTGTGTACATATACATACTTTCATATATGTACATTAGCTGACATTATTGGGTACAAGCTAACAATTAGCAGGGCTGTTTCTGTTAACACTACACTAGTATGGGAATCCAGTAATTGGGACTATAAAAGTCTGCCTGACATGCTTTGGGTAGTAGACATACTATATTGCCTTTATCCTCATTCCTACTATTACATGTTCCACTTATTTAGCACTATATTCCTGTATGAGAGTCATGGCTTAGTGGTAGGTCATACAGACTAGTGTTACAATGGTCTTGTGGTAGGGCCTACTAGTATGCTTATATTCTGCTTTTGACTTGAGTATAGGGCCTATCAATCAAAGTGCTGGAGGCACCTTTAAGCAGTTAAAGGGGTTAGTAGGTCTCACAGGAGCCAGGCTGTGTTGCAGATTCTGGTTGCTGCATTTATCTTCACTGTTTCCTGTAGTGAGTGTGTATGGATACTGACACCTACAACTATATTTCATATGTATTAATATATATTTATATATATGTATGTGTAGATATACATACCTTCATATATGTACATTACCTTACTTTATTATGTACAAGCTAAGAAGTAGCAGGGCTGTTTCTGTTAACACTGAACTAGTATGGGAATCCAGTAATTTGGCCATTGAAACTCTACCTGACATGCTTTGGATAGTACACCTCCTATATTGCCTTTATACTGATTCCTACTATTACATGTTATATTTATTTTAGCACTGTGCTCTTGTAAGGCAGGCATGGCTTAGTGGTAGGTCATACAGACTAATGTTACCTGGGTTCGAGACTGACAGTGGGAATTTATTTTTATTTGCAAGCTTTCAAACTGAGTACAGGGCCTGTCAATCAAAGTGCTGAGGCCACCTTTAAGCAGTTAGAAGGGTAAGTAGGTCACACAGGGGTCAGGCTGTGTTGCAGATTCAGGTTGCTGCATTTATGTTCACTGTTTCCTGTAGTGAGTGTGTATGGATACTGACACCTACAACTATATTTCATATGTATTTATATATATTTATATATCTGTATGTGTAGATATACGTACCTTCATATATGTACATTACCTTACTTTATTATGTACAAGCTAACAAGTAGCAGGGCTGTTTCTGTTAACACTGACCTAGTATGGGAATCCAGTAATTTGGCCATTAAAACTCTGCCTGACATGCTTCAGATAGTACATCTCCTATATTGCTTTTATACTGATTTTTACTATTACATGTTATATTTATTTTAGCACTGTGTTCTCATAAAGCAAGCATGGCTTAGTGGTAGGTCATACAGACTAATGTTACCAAGGTCCTCGGTTCAAGACTGACAGTGGGAATTTATTTTTCTTTGCAAACTTTCAAGCTGAGTACAGGACCTGTCAATCAAAGTGCCATAAAGGCACTTTTAAGCACTTTAAACCAGGTCTGCGCTCGTTTATGGAGAGCTCACGATCTTGACTGGCGGTGAGCTCCGCTAACACAAGTGCACACCCGCACTAATTTCTTTGAAAGAAAAGAAAAATGGGTGACAGGAAAGTGGTGAAAAAGGGGTCACAAAAAGGGTAAGACAGTAGGGAAACAAGCGTGGGATTTGCAGGAGGGATGTAGGTAAGGCCCATAGATGTCCATGTCTTTGGCAGCAACAGCTGTGCATTTCCATGTATTTTGGTGAGACATTGGAAACCTTTCACCCCTGAGAGAGGTGTCAGGACAACATTAATATTTGTTGTAGAGCCAATTGTAATTAACTGTTTCAATGTCAAGCAGACATGTGTGCGACATGGACAGCTATGTATGGGGTGTAATTTTTTGTGGGTACAGAGTGCCCTTTTTTTTCAGGTGAGAGTGGTATGTCAGGTGAAGGAAGTCGGTATAGCTGGGGAGGTAGGTTGGGTAGGTTAACAGACAAGACAGACAAGACGCATACAGGGGCGGTGTATGACACACGTGGGGGGGGTTACACAATTGACGGGGATGGAGGTTGGGATATCCGAGATGCATGAGCCCACAGATGGCAACAGTGGAACTGATATCCCCACCCATAGGCAGTTGTCACTGTTCCTTCACAGCCCAGGACGGGGCTGTGCTGGTGGCTGTGTAGGCGGGGCAAAGGCCGGGGCCGTTAGCTGTGCCACACGAGCCTCGAGCTGGCGTAGGGGCCCAAGAACAGAGTCTTGGATCTCCCTTCGCACCACAGACCAGACACCTTGGAGGGTGAGTGGACGAACCCCTCCAGCCACACTTGCAGAGGGGGGACGGGCCCCATCCCCTGCAGCGCTCCCACCCGAAGGTGGCACAGGGCCACTGGAGGGGGGTCCGGCCTGGGCACTAGTGCCAGGTGCAGTCGCCAGCTGAGGTGGGAGAGGTGGGTCCGCTGGGACCTGCCTTCCCAAGCGTTCTAAGTTTGTGAGTAGTTATGTTAGTTTGGGTTAGTGGCATTTTATTCCATTCAGATTAGTTGTAACAGCATGCATTGGTATTCCCATCAAACAAACACCCAGATATTAACACCATTGAACAAGGGGCATATCAATATCACATGCATTATTTGAACAGAAATACACAGTCAAACAACATGCAGGGTTGATTAATGGCAACAGGCCATCAAATTTGCAGGTATGAACAGGGCGCATGCACAAACAGGCATGCATATATTTTTGAAACGGACAAATGTCCATGATTAATGAAATGTTCACATACCATTATTTAGTGGGTGTTGTTATATGGAATTATAGGGTTGGGTGGAGATAGAAAGTGATGACACATTCATATGTTACACATTGATTTACATTTGTAATAGGTACACAATTAAGTTGAGGCTGATGTTTCAAATAATTTTTATTTGACTGTCATGCTACACCTGTTACAAATACATCACTATCCTACTTATTTTGAATCTGATCAGATACATCATCCTGCTACACTTTGATGACAGGACAGGGACAACTATGGCTGTTTAGTCTGTCAGATAATCATTCATTCTATCTGCAAATTGTATACTGTGATCACCATACAGACTTTGGCCTAGACATTCCAGATTCTGACACACTGAAATCAGTTTGGGATATTAAGATGTACTTCCCACATGCATTTAGTTTTGTAGAAACACACTGGGGCTACTATATTCAGGGGTTATTACTACTTTATTTATTCATACATGACCCTTTCTGTCACTCTCACACATCCTGCAACTTCACAGTTCAGGTTGGTACTTCTAGGCTTTGTTCACATGTTAGACTGGTGGTGATTCAAACACTTTCCAAAAGCCTCACTTCTGTCATGATTCAGCATTTCAACAGGGGATATATCTCACATATGACTACCTCAGATTCTAAAGCTGTACTCTTGAGACTACTGCAGGTTACACTATATTTAATTAATGGTGGGACATCTGTATTACAGCACTGTTTAATTCTATCAATTATATTTCCAGTTACAATTGCATACTGATGAACTTGTTGCAGCCATACCTGCAGACTTACAATTCCTGCTTGCACATTATATTACTTTTAATCAATACACTGCAGTGTTCTGATACATGCTACAGTACAATATTTATTTACAAGTAATGGGTGGGGTTACTAACCTGCATGGTGGCGCAGCCGCACCAGCCTACGGGCATACATCTCGCGGTTCGCAGAGTGGACACCTGCAGCTGTAATACGAAAGAAATAATATTGGACTACACATCTCCATGGTATCAGCCAGTTGAAATCCTTACATACATAAACAAAATGTAACTTACTCAGTAGTGGGGCGTTGGGCATATCCTGGGCCTCCTGGATCCATTCGGACAACTGGTCTTCCTTGCGTCGCTTCAGGTCCGCATGGTGGTGACGGACCTGCTCACCAGTGCGTGGAATGCCAGTAGCACTGGTCAGATCACGAGCCAACTGGTCCCATGCCTCTGCCCTATACGCTCCCCATGAGACCTGGCCCTGCATGAGTTGGGCCTTGTGATGATGGACAAGGAGCCAGACCATGTATCTGGACTCCTCAACGCCTCAACGCTGTGCTCAAAAGCAACGTCCCTCACCTACTCCACTCATTCTGACTGCAGGTCTGTTCTACAATCGTTTCTGCTGTGTATTCCCACCTATGGGGCTTATATATGCCGCTTTTCCCGCACATTTCTCTGATTGGCCATTTTGGAATTGTATCTACTTCACTGAAAATGCTTTATCATGCTCCATTCTGGATTTTATCCCATATATATGCTATTTCTGCATTTCTAGGTATTGCTGTCATGGCTTAGTGGTTTAGTACCTTGACTCTAGTGCATGGTATCCTGTGTTCGAATCTGACAACTGATTTTTGATTTTCCTGACAGAAATGAGTTGAGACCTGTCAATCAAACATGCCAAAAGCACTTTTAAGCACTTAAAAGCAGGTCTGCGCTCGTTTGCGCGGAGGTAACGCATGCGCACTGGCAGTTAGCTTGTGGGAGCGCCGCGCAAACGGTGTGCGCTAGGGTAAACCTTAATTGGCTAGTGACACACATGTTCAGCTTAGCACAGCTAGTTGCAAACAGTTTCAGCCTGTTAAACCGGTGCTTAGCAACGGGCACGCAGTTTGCAGCTTTTTAAACACTACTCAGCTACAGGCAGTCTGTCTCACAGCAGCTTAGCTATGAGTACATTTCTGACTATTTTTATTATTGTGTTACTTCAAAATATATGCTCCATTTCAATGCATTTTACAAAAGGGAATACTTTTACATTTGTACAATACTGTCAGGGGGCTTTTTAGTGCTTATTTACAAATAAAAAAAGGTTGTTGTGGGGGCTCGAACCCTGCCTGCCTATTCTTAGGCCAGCAACTCTACCGCTAAGCTATTACTTCTTGGTTTACTTTGCATATTTAGTTTTTATATCCTTTTCCACTGACTGCTAACTGCAATTGCGCTAGTAGCACACCCGCGCACACGAGTGCACACAGTAGCAAACATTTACGGGGTTTAAAAAAAAAAAAAGGTTTTAATTTAATTTTATAACATCTCTTCACTTTATACACAGATGGTCTGTCGGGGCATGTGTTGTGTAGTGTGTTTATTCACATTTCCATGGCCTCTCTCGTGGCTGTTTACTTTCAGCCATTCTAGTCTTCCGGGGGTGTGTCCACTTGCAGGGCTTAGCCTACAGACACGCCCCCTACTCTCTTACACGGACCGTGTAAGAGTTACTAGTGTGATTCAGCATGCCTCATGCACCTCATGCATATGCATGACATGCTGACATCACACCGTTTAACTGCAGCCTCCGTGTAAGAGTTATAAGTCTTACACGGAGGCTTCCTGAATCTGGCCCTTTGTGTTTAAAAAGATTTCTTTTAAAAGATAATGACACATTTATCCACCATATTAATTTAGTTGTATATAAGACTATAATGCATTCCTCCAACACCATCTTACCATTCCACATTTTTTTAATTCTTTCTTCCTACAAACTAAACTACTAAAACTTGTAAATAAGAAAAACAAAAACAAGTCTACAACTGTAACTGTATATATTACTAATAAAACACAACCCACCATGGATACCAAAGTTCCTAGGTTGCCTATCAAACAAACTACTGTACTATCTCTATACATAAAAATGCCTAAAAATTCATCAAAATGCTAACCCAAAAAGTACCATGACTTACAAATAATTAATATAATATTATATATGTCAAAAATTATTAGATATTTTTAATTTGGTTATATTTGCCATTTAAAACTTTTCCCCATTACTATATAAAAATTTAATAATCCTCATCTGTTAATCACATAAATAATCCAACAAGTAGTGTACTATATACTTATGCATGTAATAGTAGTATAAGTTATCCGTTAAATATTCCTAAATTATTTGCTCATTCAATATTACTATAACTAAATCTCGAAATAAATAAGTACAACAAAGTGGGACTTGAAAAGATAAAGATATCTGTAAACTTACAAGTGACAGGTAATCTTATCATACTAAACTATTATACAAAAGGAAAATCAATGCACATATATATTCATTATGCTAAGAGATGTATACATATTTTATAGATCCAGCAAAAGCTCTGAATTAATTTTAAAGGTACAAGTGTCTATATCTCAAAATTGTGTAACACTCTTAATATGATAAATAACATATTTAAAATCCTTTAGCTTATTAAACTAATTCATAAAAATATGTACATTACTAAGGTCAAAGAGAATGTCTTGCTATTTCTATGGAGTAAAAATGCAGTCAAAAGTTACAATGTGCTTAATTCAAATCACATTATCCTTTCCCATGATCAAACATATTGAAAAACCTATTTTGCTTTCTATAAAAATGGTTGTACTGATTTAGCAAAATAACTTTCAAATTTCAGCTCTGACTTATGAAATGAGTTATTTCAGGAAGTATTAGTGAATCTAATAAAAAGAAGTTATGTACTTACCTTAACGTTCCATGTTTGTAGTCCATCTCACCCTTCATTCTTACATATGTGATTGGAGTCGATCCTCAGCTCTGACTCAGCCTATTTACAAGCTGGAGGTCTTCTAGTTGGCTTGTGGCTAGGTAGGTATCCCATGGTGCACCAGTACAATCCCCAGATCTTGTTTGCTGCTAACCAGGAGAGATAATAACAAATATACCAATGAAGCCAATATTAAAAGATCTCCATAAAAATGGATAATAAGGTTTTTCTGTCTCCACATACTTCCAGGCTGGGGGTAGGAGGGTGGGTTTGTAAGAATGAAGGGTGAGATGGACTACAAACATGGAACGTTATGGTAAGTACATAACTTCTTTATGTTCTGTAGTCCTATCTCACCTTCATTCATACATGTGGGACAACGTCCCTAGTTCCTTATTCTTGGGTGGCTCAAGGAAAAATACTCCTGAGTACCATGGAACCAAATGATGATCTACCCCTGGAGGTTAAATCCAATTTGTAATGAGTAATAAAATTGTGAGGGGTAGCCCACATAGCTGCTGCTCAAATATTATGAAGTGGGACCCTGGCTTGAAAGGCTGCAGAGGTTGACTGAGATCTGGTAGAATGAGCCTTGGTTTTAAAGGGTAAACGTCTACCCTCAGAATTGTAAACATAAGCTATACAGCTAGAAATCAAATTAGTTAGAGTTACTTTGGAAACTGGTAAGCCTGACCTGAATTCAGAGAAGGAAATGAATAATTGATCTGATTTCCTGATTTCTTTAGTTTGGTGCAAATAAAAACGTAATTGTCTATGGACATCCAGCTGGTGGAACCTGTATTCAGCTGCATTGGAATGATTTGGAAAGAACACTGGAAGTTCTATGGATTGATTCAAGGTGGCATGGGAACAGACCTTGGGGGCAAAAGAGGGATTAATATGAAGGGACACCCTGTCTTTGTGAAAAATCAGATAAAGGGGTTTCACAGACAATGCTTACAACTCTGACACCCGTTTGGCCGACATGATAGCCACCAGAAACAATGTCTTCCAAGACAGGAATTTCAAAGAGGATGAACGAGAAGGCTCAAAGGGCAGAGAAGTTAATTTGGATAACACAAAATTTAAATCCCATGAGGCAACAGGTTCTTGAAAGGGGGGGTCTTAAGAAATTCACACCTTTAGGGAAAGTTTTGCACAGCTTATGTGACATAAGGTTAGAATCTGGAAAACCTAGATGAAAATTTGAAATCACTGCCAATTGAACTCTGATAGTGGCAGCCGTAGATCCCTGGTGAAAAAGCTCAGACAGGAATTCCAAAACGACTGGAATGGAGGCAGTGTAAGGGTCAACATTCATTTTCTCCGCCCAGATAGAGAATCTTCTCCATTTACTGGAATATAGTCTCCTAGTGGAAGTTTTATGAGAAGACATAAGGATATGAGTCACGGAGGGTGAGAAGTCATAAAGCTTGACTAGGGATGGAACTGGAGCAGCCACACTTTGAAATTGAGGGTGTGTAAGGTGGGGTGAAGCAAACCTGACATGTGAGTCAGCAGGTCTGGAGCTGGGTCCAGGATCCAAGGATCATCTAGGAGAAGAGGCCCGAGAAAGGGGAACCAAACCTGATGAGGCCAGTAAGGAGCAATGAGGATAAGTTTGCTTCCCAGCCATTTCACTTTCTGAATAACCTTGGGAATGAGGAAAAGGAAGAAAATCATACAGGAGACCCAGGAGCCAATCATGTACAAGTGCGTCTCTCGGTGACTCCCTTGGAGGGGGGATGAGGGAGAAGTAACTGCTGCATTTGGCATTGATTGGACTGGCAAAGAGGTCGTAGCAAGGCTGTCCCCATCTGCAGAAAATCTGTTCCGCTGTTTCCTGTTTCAGAGACCATTCATGAGGCATCAGGATTGTCCTGCTGAGCTTGTCGGCTACCACGTTGGTTGTCCCTGGAATGTGCATTGCCACCAGAAAATGCTGGGAAGATATCGCCCATTTCCAAACTCGCATGGCCGCTTGACAAAGTGGGTAAGATTTGGTTCCACCCTGCTTTTTGATACGCCATACTTCAGACATATCCGATGTATTGCAATAGTCCCCAGAAGCAGAAGGTCATGAAGTGCTTGCAACACCAGGAGCACCGACCTCATCTCTAGAACGTTGATATGCAGGTGAGCCTCATGATCTTGCCATGTGCTGTGGACAGTCCTGCTGAGATAATGCCCCCCCACCCTATCTGTGAGGCATCCATGGTCACAGTGGCAACAGGTTGGTGAGGAACAATTGAAGTGCCCATGGTTAGCTGATTGGGTAGTGTCACCAAAGGAGGTCCTTCTTGCAAGATTTTGTCAGCAGAATGTGATGAGATAATGGTAGGTGCTGAAAAGACCATTGGGACGACAGGAGCCACTGAAGAATTTTCAGGTGTAGCCTGGCTAATGACACTAGTAATATGGTGGAAGCCATGGTCCCCAAAAGCTGCAGAATAATCTTGGCTTTGACCTTTTGTAAGAGGGCAAGACGTCGAATTTGAAGAACTAGATTCTGTGCCCTTTCGGCAGGAAGACGAGCCAACATGTCTACTGTGTCTATCTCTGCGCCTATAAAAATCACAGATTGAGAGGACAATAAGGCAGATTTTTCCTAATTTATAGAAATTCCCAGCTGGCACAAAGCTGAATAGTAGCGTCAGTGATCTGAAGAAGTATATACCTGGTGGGGGTGGTCAAGAGCCAGTCATCCAGATACGGAAACACCTGGAATGCTTGATGTCTCAGATGAGCTCTCACTACTGCCATACATTTGGTGAACACCCTGGGGGCTGTGGTGAGACCAAAGGGCAGAGCATAAAACTGGTAGTGACTGGCTCCCAGCCAGAAGCGTAGATGACTCCTCGATGCCCTGTCCATTTTTATGTGGTAGTGGGCATCTTGGAGATCTGTTGAGCACATCCAATTGTCTTTCCCAAACAATGGGAGTATAGACTGCAGTGTCACCATCCGGAACTTGTCCTTCTTTACTGATTCGTTCAATCTGCTGAGGTCCAGAATGGGCCTCCAGTCCCCTGTACCTTTTTATCACTAAAAAGAATCTGGAGTTAGCTCCATATCCTATTTGGTCTGCTGGGATGGTTTGGATGACTCTTTTTGACAGCAACTTGTTGACCTCCACAGTTGCCTGATCCCTGTGATTGGGTGGAACATCCGGGATCTTCTTGGGAACAGAAGGTAGAAGAGAAAAGGGTATGACATAACCTGTGGTAATAATTCTTTGTACCCACTTGACTTGAGTGATACCCAGCCAGGCTTTTGGATACAAAGAAATGCAACCCCCTACCGGCCACAGAGAAGCACAGTCATGCCTCACATTAGGAGCGCTAGTAAGGACGGCCTCAAATGGAATCACAACCTCCTTGGTTTTGCAGACCAGCCCTGCCTCTAGGGCAATGTCTACCATTTCCTCCTCTTCCTCTGCCTCTGAAGGAGGAGTCACCCTTTACACCCTGGAAAAACCTCTGGGACTTCTTGAACCACATCTTACTCTGAACCTTAGGGTATGGTCTAGAGAGAACAGTAAAACGTACTCCCATGGCAGAGAGTGTTTTTCCTTCTTGCTCACACCAGGTGAGAGTGTCCTTTACCTTGGGTCCAAACAATGAAGAACCATCAAAGGGGGCATTGGTAAAGGTAGACTTTAATGGTTCCGCAACGTTACACAAACACATCTAGGAATGATGCCTTAGGGAAATTCCTGAACCCGCTGCTCTACTCGCCTCCATTAGCTGCATATGAAATAAACCACATGGGAGAGTTGACAATAGAGTTCAAGGTGTACTACTGGGCAGAAACCTTGTCAGGGACTCCCTCAGTACATGTACCTTGTAGAGAATCTCCTAACTCTTTAAGTAGATCTCTCTGAAGCCTCATGAAGTGAGTAAGGTAATTCAGTGATCTAAGGGTAAATGCCGCTGAAGAAAAGATACACTTCCCATATCTGTCCATCATTCGAGACTCCTTATTCAGCGGATGAACAGAAGAAGAAGACTCAGCTAGCCCCTTCTTAGTGGCCACCACCACCACAATGGTATCTAAGGGAACACCTTTAGACAAAAAAATCTTTTTCTGGAGGGGCAGAAAGAAACTTATTCAGTCTCCTGGGGACTGTCTCCATGGCATCAGAAGTATCCCACACCTTTCGACTAACTAGCTCCATCAGTTCGTCAAAGGATGGAGACACCCAAGAGGCTGAAGGTTGAGACTCGAACGCCTTCAGGTACACTGACTCCTCATCAGAAGGGGTGACAGTGGGCCAGCTGCACCTCTGTTTAAGCATTTCCAGAATGTCTACAAAGGAGACATCATCAGAGGACAACCTAGGGGGACCCTTCTGACTCCTCAAGGTCAGTGTCAGAGGTCAGAGACTCATCCTGGGAGTCTACATGCTTCCTATTACATGTTCTCATCCATGGGGGCTCCTCAGAAGGACATTCTGGGGAGGTCTCAGAAGAGTGGGGGCCACCAGCTGGTGGCTCCTGAGGTTGAGGGTCTCTGCGGTCCATGGAGGGAGTAGGAGCTGAGACAGAAGAAGGTGCCTTAGGGGGAAGAGTGCGGTACCTCTGGTAGGAGCTGACTATCGGGACAGCACACTCCTCATCATCTCGAATGCCGACCTCTCCAGCTCCGAAGACCTCCCCAGCTCTGAGGAGACCAAGGTTGCCGTTAGCTCCAGAGCCATCAGCTCTGAGATAGACATAGGGTCCGAACTCACCCCAGCTGACACGCCGAGAGGAAGACTTGGAACTGAAGAAGTTCAGTTCTAAGCATCCCTGTCGGGGCCGACCAGGGATCTTCAGCCTCTAGACACTACAGATGGCGCTGAGAGTTTCGGAGCAGAACTCGGCTCCAAAGCAGCCACAGGGGGAGCTGGAACCGAAGGTTCCACTAGTGTTACCAAACACTCCGGCTCCAAAAGACCAGCATGGCTTGGAGGAGGAATGATCGCAGAGGGCTGAATGGACTCAAGTGGCTCTGGAACCGACTGGGTCGGAGCCAACAGCAATTTAGGCAAAGCAGATGACTTCAACAGTCTCAGCACTACCCTCTCCACATCTTCTTCCAATAAACTCCTGGAAGACCTGGATGACAGAGTAGGAGAGCAGGATCTCTGAGGTATCGGAGATTTCAATATAGAGGAGGCTGGTAAAGGATCTATAGACCGGCTCCATGAAATGGTCTAAGTGGTCAGCTCTGAAATACTTGGAACCGATCCTGTAATCACCGTACTGCTCTCAGTTGGCACCAAAGTCTGTGGAGCTGATGAGATAGTTGGCTTGTCTGATTTGGTGATTTTAAGAGGTGGCTCCGAGACACCAGCCAGTGCTGGAGAGGGCCTCTTAGAGGACTTAGACTTTCCCTTTGTAGATTTGGAAGAGGAGGAAGAGCTAGACAGATCTTCCTCAAAGGAAGGTTTAAGAAGACCTTTTAGCATGAGTTTGTTTTTCCTCTCTTGCAACACCCTAGGACTGAAAGTATGGAAAAATAAACAGGTCTCCTGTAAATGGATAGCCCCCAAACAGTAAACACAGTTACCATGGCCATCCGTCATGGACATCTTCTGGGAACATTTAATACATTTCTTAAAGACAGATGGCTTATGATCCTTACTCTCTTTAGACATTCTCACAGAAATGGGCACACACACAAAGAGAAGAAGGAGAAGGAGGACTAGGTCCTCTAATTTAAATGGGCCTAGCCCTGCAGGAAGAGAAAGACACCACAAGGATTAGGTCCTCTAACTTAAACGGGCCTAGCCCAGGCCGAAAAGGAAATGAAGAAACTAGGTCTTCTAACTAAAACAGACCTAGTAAGTAGAGAATTTCACACACTCAAACAGTAATAGCAGCAAGGAAAAACAGAACCTAGTTCTGTTAACAATAATAATCAACAGAACAAGCGGAAATCCACAAAAGACTCAGAATGATGACTAAGAAATAACAGAACATAGTTCTGTTAACAATTCAACAAGCGGGAAACTGCCAAAACTAGATTAGCCTACTAAACACACAGTCTAACAGAGCGCAAAAAGCACCTACAAATACTAAGTCTATGAGGACATGAAAACCAGCACACAGGATACCAATACTAAGTCAAAAAAGGCCACATATTGCACCAAATGGCGCAAGTATAAAGCTAACTATACTAATAGCAACTATGCTGACTAACAACAATATAGTATCAGTTTTTGTATTTTAAACTAAACAATCCCACAACTTTTTAGAAAAATATTTTAAGTAAATGCAACACTTAGCCAGAGCCAAAGAGAAGTACAACCAAACTCATCGACGTGGCAAATGAGATCTGGGGATTGTATTGGTGCACCATGGGATATCTAACCATGAGCCAACTAGAAGACTTCCAGCTTGTAAATGCACTGAGTTGGAGCCGAGGATCAGCTCCGATCCCATATGTAAGAATGAAGGTGAGACAGGACTACAGAACATAATACAATATGCAAAAAAGCTTCAAAGCACACATGGCAAAGCTTCACATTTCAGCTTTCAGTATATTTTCAAATATTTTAATATGATTTTCTATGTAAATTATATGAGATCTTGTATAGTCAAATTTTTGCCATATGCAGGTATTTGTAGCACATATCTTTCTTATAACCAGTTTGTTATTTACATTTATTTTTTTCTATCTTATTTGCCCACTAATATTCTACATAACTTGCATTTCTAAAAACTTCCATCAAAGAGCTATTTAATCATCAGCTCTTTATTAATGATTACAGTATGTGTATATATTTTTCTTAACATACTGATACTTTTGTTGTACCAATTTTTCTCTTCTAAGAAAATAAAAACATGTATGTTATTCTGAGTAGACTTATATATATATATATATATATATATATATATATATATATATATATATATATATATATATATATATATATTTGAAAAAAGAAAAAAAGTTCCTTTCTGTTTTCACAGAAATCAGTGATGAACTCTGACCTACATTTTCTTCAGAACAATTGAGACGTGAAGCAAGGCAAGCAGGAATCCTGCATTCTCACACAACTGGAACATTATTTTCTTCTCAAGCTTTTTATGTATTAATTGATTAATAAACAACCCATGAAATGAATGTGTTACATAGGAACAAAGAAAACAAAATCAGCATCACTTTAACACTTCTAATTAGCATATTACTTAAATCTGACATTCAGTTAAACCAGCAATATACAAATAAAATAAAATAAAATTCTTAACTCATGCTGTCCTAAAGTTACCAAATCTATTGCTTATAATTTAATGCCATTCTCTTACAGGAAGTATTTGTTTAACATTTAGAATACAATTAAAAGTTTAGTTAAAGAAATCTATTAAGTATTTCACTGTAAGTATAGTAAAACAGTAAAACTAACCATTTATATTGCTCATCATGAAAAATGTTTTAGCTTAAAATATAAATACATACTTACATATGTTTTGAAGCTTAAAGTCCAATTCAAAACATTTTCTTAAAGGGAAGTCTATTGTTTCAGAAAATAAAACTCCTGCAATCAGTGAATAAAAGTCACTTGTTTTTCAGCTTTTTAATTTTAGAAGCAATTTTCCTGGAATTCAGCTCACTCAGTCTCTTGAGGGATATACTGTTCCACTCCAATTCTTCAGTATTGTTAAGGATTTTATTTTTGTTAACAAAAGTGGACATCTCCTCCAGTGTGTCAAATATTTTATTTCCTTCAGAAATAAATAATTTGATCTTTACAGGAAGCACCAAAGAGGCTTTAATATTGTTCTTTTTAAGTTGGTTAATCAGTGGTAAACAGGAATTTACTTTACTCATTATTTTACTGGAATAATTACTATGGGCAATGGACAATGCTGTTTTAATATTTGATCTTTTTCTATGTTGGACATAAACTTAACCATAATTGAACTATAACTGAATTTCAGGTATACCACAAATCCTAATGTTATTTTGTCTCAATCTGTTTTCTAATCATGAACTTTATCTATGAGCCAGTTATTTTGTTATACCTCATTACATCCGAGTGATGCTTCCAGGTGCATCTGCAGTTAACTCCTACTGACACCTCTAGGCATCAAATATTGCTTGTTCATATTTGCATCAATAATTCCAAAAAAAAACATGCTGTATACAAAGTTTTAAAAATGTCATCTTAAAGCTTACACAAAGATAAACTCAACTGCATTAATATTTGACCTTTTCTAGTGCAGGTAAAGAGATATTAACTGTTGTTTTATGATATTTATATAGATATAATTTTCACATTTTCCTAAATATCTCAACAACCAAGTAACACAATCAGAACTCCTTAGCCTCATATGAAAGCTCTCACCCAGATGAATAAAATGATGCTGACAGTATGCATGTAACTTGAGTGGTTGTTGAGATATTGTAAGTTTTTTACAAAACATGTGTTTACTGTGTCTTATAAAATTCGGTTTAAGACCTACAATCTAAAGAATACTATCACTATAAAAATAGTTTGTGCTGAAGAGCTTGCCATTTATACTTCTTTCATAATCCCTATGGTTTCAGAAATATGAACATTTGTTTGAAATGTTGGGACAGAATTTGATTCTGTCAAAAGGCTTAGGCTCTGCCCACTGGAAGTTACAGTGCAAACTTTCTTAGCTCTATTGGAGTGAATAAGTTAACAGAAATTCAGTCTGAGATTCACTTTCAGTTATTCTCCTTTCATGATCAGTTCTTCCATACTGCTGATTTGTGCACTTTTGTTGTTTCATAAGAATTTCTAAATGTTCCATCTTCTTTCTGTTCTTTTCTTTGAAAGTTTCTATTGTGGTATCCTGGTTTGTCCATTTTAAGTAATACATCCTGCATATGAGATATTAGTGACAAGATGTCTTTTTAACTCAAGAATCCTGAGTACCATTTCTTTAGTGGTTTATGTTGAAGTCACTTCTCACTTAACCAATCAGTTGAAATTCTGACAGGAAAATTACAGCTTTTGAGGAGCTTAAAGGTATAAATCTTATCGTATCTCCAAATTTTAATTTTTTGATTATATTGTTTGTCAGAGAAAAGTTTTTATCACAGAGCTTTCACTAGTTGCTGCTGTCAGTTATTCATCTTGGTCACGCCCCCCAACACTATGCAGTTCTGACCATATCTGGCGTTAAGCACTTGCCAAACCCATGACCGCAGGGAGCCCCCGATTATCTCCCTTCATCTGAGGGCCCCTACATGAAGCAGCCATGAGTTTCTCTGTCTCCTCTCCTTGCTCAGCACCTGCTAGACAATTCCATTTTTTTTTTTTTTTAACTTTGCCTGTAAGCTGCAGTCAATCAGGTCTGCTTCAGTGAAGCAAGGGACCTAATTGGCTGCAGCAGCCAGGGAAGTAAATTTTAGTTTCCTGATTGGTTGCAGCAGCAGTAAGCTGTAGTTTCTTTTTTTTTTTTTTTTTAACACAGAACTTTGCCCACTATCACTAATCCTTGTTAGGTCCTCCTGAGAACCTAACAAGGATTAGTGATAGTGGTCATAGGCTTTGAAAGACCTTCAAAAATTTGGGATGGTTTTCTTTATTTAAACAACACCAAGCAAATTGAAGTTTAGAAGCAAGAATGAAACCAGACACTGGTTATTATGACAATGAGCACTTCCTACAGGTTATAGAACTGACCGCTTTTGAACTCCAGCTTTAGTTAATGCTGTATGAAGTTTTCCTTGCCAGTCTTAAGGAACATTGGTGTCCCAAGTCCAAGCAGCTGTGAATAAAGGTGGCAGAGGCAGTCTGTCCTTTTATACTGCCCCTCACCAGCAAGAATGTTTGCATTAAATATGTTAAAAAAAAGCAGTGAGTAAGAAGTAAGACTTGGGATTTGCTTGGTCATGTTTTTTTTTCATTTTTTAGTTTCAAATGGCCACCTTTTGAAGCTTAATGGTTCAGAAATGCGCTGACAATCATACTGGGTTTTATCAGAGCTCTTGTTCTGTGTGCTGCAAAACTGCTTTAAGTTTGCAAACCAACCTCTGACACAGTGGTGCCAGTTCATCCTAAACAGCTGGCATGTAGTTTTGTGGTTACCAGTAATGGACAGAAACATACCTCTGACCCATAAAAATCAAAACACTTTAAAAAAAAATATATATATATATATATATATATATATATATATATATATATATATATATATATACACAAATATAGAGATAGAAATAGATAAAAGTATATGTATATACTGAAGGGACACAAATAAAGTACCATTTTCTTACATTTCAAAAAAGCTAGTGTTTGGACTCCATGCCCCATACAGCTAGAGACTGACAACTTTGCATAGACTTACTTTAGTTATTTAATATAATGTACCCTTAAATGGTCTGATTTGATGACAAACATATAAAACTAGGAGAAGTAAGGCTAAAGTTGAGGGGGGAATCAATGCTGTGAGTATATCAGCATTTAAGAGGTTTGGTATTACACTGAAATTACTGGGGAAGGTGTTGAAGGGCTAACTTACTGATCATAACTCTGTAAAAGCATCTCACGCTATACATGCTGAGTGGTGAGCCCCTATGCAGATTTATCATTTGGTGTGGTTAACAGTCAGCAGAGCTGAAGCATCTGAGGAGTTGGGTAAAATAAAAGAAGGTAACAAATGAGTCACTAACCCTGTAAAAAGTAATATGATGAATTTAATTAATAAGGAAAAAAGTACAAGTGCTAATGCAACAGGAAATGCACACAACTCAAGCAGAACATATGAAATTGAAGATTAGGGACTATCTATTATTACTACAAAGTAGTAATGAGAGGGAAGATGGAGAGGAGTTGTACTGCTGGGTAAAAGTAAGCAGAATTAGATAGAAAGCACAATAGTCGGAAAGGGCGGGTGTTTAGCAAGATGGAAAGGTAGGGTGAAGAGACAATTAATGACATTAATATCTATTTATCTGTCCTTGCAGGCAAAATATGCAACTATCAGGAAACTAATCTACAAATCAATGCCATTGCTGAATGATTTTTGTTAATAGTTGGAGACTGGAACAGAATACTTAGTGAACAGGAAGTAGGCAAAAAGAGGTAAAGACAGTAGACTAGTTCAGAAAAAAACTGAGATAATGGTAAGCATCAATTGAAAACACAAGTGCAAAAAAAAAATTACATGAGTCAAGGAATATAAGAGAAGGATTTAACTGAGGTCTGAAGAGACAGCTTAAGGATTTACAAGCAGGTAAAAAGAGGGGGTCATTAAATATCAGAATTTGGAAGAAGGACAAACACGTCCAAGTACAGAAAATGGAGGAAGAAAGGACATGGGCAAAGAGAATCTTATTCAAACAAACATTTCTTGTGAACACATTAAATCTTCAAAGCTATTGGCAGCTGGATTGCAACAACAGGCAGTGCAAAGGGCAGTAGGTTAATTAAGAGATTCTAAAGGGAGGAACTTAGAGAGACCTTACCAGAAATAAGGGAGATATTCAGGTCCTATTTTGTGGTTCTGTAAGAAGGGCAAAACAGTGGTATAGACAGGGATAGAAAGACAAGAACTTTGTTGTCAGAATTATAGCTTCTGAGGTTAACTTGGGAAGTAAGTGCCAATCTCATAAAACCAACTGCAGTAGATGAAGTTAGATATGCTCTGGGAAAATAATTGAATGGGAAACTCCTGAACTTGACTTGTTACCTATATAAGTATGGAATTATCAAAAGAAAAGGTAATGTGAATCTGGGTAAACTTTTGCTTACTAAAATGTTACAGGGAGAGGAAGTTCCAAGTTCTTGGAAAGAAGGTTTTGTAACTGTGATAGCCAAACAGGGTAAGGATCTTAAAAATCTGAATCCCTATAGACTAATAATTTTAAATCATAATTATAAGACCTATATGGAAATTTTGGTGGCAAAGACATGCCTGTTTCTACCAACAATAATACATCTAGATCAAAAGGGATTTATATTCAGTTCTATCACACAACAGAAAGGAGAGTAGAATCAGTTGTAAAGATTACAGACATATGTATTATATCAGCAGTACAGAAGACAATTGAAAGAAAAACAATTATCTTTCCCAATATCGCAATAGGCAGTAAGTCAGTCTCTCTGCAACTTCAAACAGCTTGAGCAAACAGGTATATCGGATGTAAAATACTGGGTATTAAAGGCAGAGAATCAAAAAACAGATAAATTATCCAATCAAGAATAACAGTTTTGCAGTAATGCCCCTATATAGAATAAGCCAGTCTGAATCACGTTCTCCCAGAAAGAAAACATACACCTCTAGACAAAAGATTTCAATGCAAACTGAGGGTCACAACAGTAAACAATATTCAGCTGTATCACACAACAGAAATGAGAGAAAAACAGTAGTACAGATTACAGAGATATGTATTAAATCAGAAGTGCAGGAGACAATTGAAAATAAACACTTATCTATGCCAATATCACAGCAGGCCAAAGGTCAGTCTCTTTGCAGCTTAGAACAGCTTGAGCAAACAGGTATATCTGAATAAAGACACTGGATATTAAAGGCAGAGAAACAGAAAACATCCCTATTATCCAATCAACAATAACAGTTTTGCAGAAATTACCCTAGCTAGATTAAACCAGTCTGATTCACTTTCTGCCACAAACAAAACAGATAGGCCTCTAGATAAAAGATTTTACTGCAAACTGAGGGTCACAACAGTAACAGATATTCAGCTCTATTACACAACAGAAAGGACAGTAAAGACAGTTGTACATATTACAGAGATATGTATTAAATCAGAAGTGCAGAAGACAGTTGAAAAAAAAACCAATTATCTTTCCCAATATCATAGCAGGCAGTAGGTAAGTCTCTCTGCACCTTAGAACAGCTTGAGCAAACAGTTATATCTTATGTAAAACACTGGTTATTAAAGGGAGAGAAAAATAAAACCAGCCCAATTATCCAATTAACTATAACATTTCTGCAGGAACGCCCCTAGCTAGATTAAAATAGTCTGATTCAAGTTCTTACAGAAAGAAAACATATAGGCCTCAAGACAAAAGATTTCAATACAAACTGAGGGTCACAACAATAACAGATACTCAGCTCTATCACACAATGCAAAGGAGAGCCAAAACAGTTGTACAGATTACTGAGATTTATATTAAATCAGAAGTGCATAATACAATGAAAAAAAAAACACTTATCTTTCCCAATATCACAGCAGCCAGTGGGTCAGTCTCTCTGCAGCTTTGAGCAGCTTGACCAAACAGGTATATCTGATTTAAAACACTGGCTATTAAAGGCAAAGAAACAGAAACCAGGCCAATTACCCAATCAACAATAACAGTTTTGCAGGAATTACCATAGGTAGATTATACAATTCTGTTTCACTTTCTGCCCCCCAAAACACAGATATGCCTCTAGACAAAATATTTTACTGAAAACTGAGGGTCACAGCAGTAACAGATATTCAGCTCTGTCATACAACAGAAAGGAGAGTAACTCAGTTGCACAGATGGCAGAGATATGTATTAAATCATAAGCGCAGAAGACAATTGAAAATAAACACTTATCTTTCCCAATATCACAGCAGGCAGTAGGTCAGTCTCCCTGCAGCTTAGAACAGCTTGAGCAAACAGGTATATCTGATTTAAAACTCTGGCTGTTAAAGGCAGAGAAACATAAATCAGCCCAAATATCCAATCAACAATAACAGTTTTGAAGGAATGCCTCTAGCAAGTTTAGACAAGTCTGATTCACTTTCTGCCACAAAGAAAACAGATAGGCCTCTATTCAAAAGATTTCACTGCAAATTGAGGTTCAAAACAGTAACATATATTCAGTTCTATCACACAACAGAAAGAGTAAAAACAGTTGTACAGATTACAGAGATCTGCATTAAATCAGAAGTGCCGAAGACAACTGAAAATAAACAATCATCTTTCCCAATATGACAGCAGGCAGAAGGTCACTCTCTCTGCACCTTAGAACAGCTTGAACAAACAGCTATATCTGATTTAAAACACTGGATATTAAAGGCAGAGAAACAGAAACCAAATAAAATATCCAAAAGACAATAACAGTTTTGTAGGAATTACCCTAACTATATTAAATCAATCTGATTCACTTTCTGCCACAGAGAAAACAGATAGGCCTCTAGAGAAAAGAAGATTTCACTGCAAAATGAGGGTCACAAAAGTAACAGATATTCAGCTCTATCACACAACAGAAAGGAGAGTAAAAACAGTTGTAAAGATTACAGAGAAAGGTATTAAATCAGGCGTGCAGAAGACAATAAAAATAAACACTTATCTTTCTCAATATCACAGCAGGCAGTAGGTCAGTCTCTCTGCAGCTTAGAACAGCTTGAGCAAAGAGGTATATCTGATTTAAAACACTGGCTATTAAAGGCAGAGAAACAGAAATCAACCCAAATATCCAATCAGCAATACCAGTTTTGCAGGAATGCCTCTAGCTAGTTTAGACAAGTCTGATTCACTTTCTGCCACAAAGAAAACATATAGGCCTCTAGACAAAATATTTCACTGCAAACTGGGGGTCACAAAAGTAAGAGATACTCAGCTCTTTTACACAACAGAAAGGAGAGTCAAAACAGTTCTACAGATTACAGAGATTTGTATTAAATCAGAAGTGTAGACGTCAATGGAAAATAAACACTTATCTTTCTCAATATCACAGCAGGTAGTAGTTCAGTTTCTCTGAAACTTAGAACAGCTTGAGCAAACAGGTATATCTGATTTAAAAAACTGGCTATTAAAGACAGAGAAACAGAAACCAGACCAATTATCCAATTAACAATAACAGTTTTGCAGGAATTACCCAAGATAGATTAAACCAGTCTGATTCACTTTCTGCCACAAAGAAAACAGATATGCCTTTAGACAAAAGATTTTACTGAAAACTGAGGGTCACAGCAGTAATAGATATTCAGCTCTGTGACACAACAGAAAGGAGAGTAAAACAGTTGTACAAATTACAGAGGTATGTATTAAATCAGAAGTGCAGACGTCAATGGAAAATAAACACTTATCTTTCACAATATCACAGCAGGTAGTAGTTCAGTCTCTCTGAAACTCAGAACAGCTTGAGCAAACAGGTATATCTGATACAAAACACTGGCTACTAAAGCGGAGAAACAGAAACCAGCCCAGTTATCCAATCAAGAATAACAGTTTTGCAGGAATTACCGTAGTTAGATTAAACCAGTCTGATTCACTTTCTGTCACAAAAAAAGAAAACATATGCCTCCAGACAAACGATTTTACTGAAAATTGAGGGTCACAACAGTAACAGATATTCAGCTCTATCACATAACAGAAATGAGTGTAGAAAAAGTTGCAAAGATTACAGGGATATGTATTAAATTAGATGTGCAGAAGACAATTGAAAATAAAGAATTATCTTTCCCAATATCACAGCAGGCAGTATGTCAGTCTTTTTGCACCTTAGAACAGCTTGAGCAAACAGCTATATCTGATTAAAAAAAAAACGGTCTAAGAAAGGCAGAGAAACAGAAACCAATTAAATTATCCAATCAACAATAACAGTTTTGCAGGAATGCCGATATCTAGATTAAGCCAGTCTGACTCATGTTCTTTCAGACAGAAAACAAATATTCAGCTTGATCAAACAACAAAAAGGAGTGCAGAAACGGTTGCAAAGATTACAGGGGTATGTATTAAATTAGATGTGCAGAAGACAATTGAAAATAAAGAATTATCTTTCCCAATATCACAGCACGCAGTAGGTCAGTCTCTCTGCAGCTTAGAACAGCTTGAGTAAACAGGTATATCTGATTCAAAACACTGGCTACTAAAGCAGAGAAACAGAAACCAGCCTAGTTATCCAGTCAATAATAACAGTTTTGCAGGAATTCTCTAGGTGGATTAAACCAGTCTGATACACTTACTGCAAGAAAGAAAACAGGTAGGCCTCTAGACAAAAGATGATACTGCAAAATGAGGGTCACAAACGTAACAGATGTTCAGCTGTATCACATAACAGAAAAGAGAGTAGAAACAGTTGTACAGATTACAGAGAAATGTATTAAATCAGAAGTGAAAAAGACAATTGAAAATAAACATTTATCTTTCCCAATATCACAGCAGGCAGTAGGTCAGTCTCTCTGCACCTTAGAACAGCTTGAACAAACAGGTATATCTGACTGAAAACACTTTCTGTTAAAGGCAGAGAAACAGAAACCAGCAAAATTATCCAATCAACAATAACAGTTTTGTAGGAATTACCCTAACTATAGTAAACCAGTCTTATTCACTTTCTGCAACAGAGAAAACAGATAGGCCTCTAGACAAAAGAAGATTTCACTGCAAACTGAGGGTCACAACAGTAACAGATACTCAGCTCTATCACACAATGGAAAGAAGAGTCAAAACAGTTGTACAGATTACAGAGATTTGTATTAAATCAGAAGTGCAGAAGACAATGAAAATAAACACTTATCTTACCCAATATCACAGCAGCCAGTAGGTCAGTCTCTCTGCAGTTTAAAACAGCTTGAGCAAACAGGTATATCTAATTTAAAACACTGGCTATTAAAGGCAGAGAAACAGAAACCAGCCCAAATATCCACTTAACAATAACAGTTTTGCAGGAATGCCCAGGCTAGATAAGACTAGTCTGAGTCACTTACTGCAACAAAGAAAATGATAGGCCTATAGACAATTTCACTGCAAACTGAGGGTCACAACAGTAATGGATAATCAGCTCTAGCACACAAAAGAAAAGAGAGTAAAAACAGTTGTACAGATTAAATAGATATGTATTAAATCAGAAGTGCAGAAAACACTTGAAAATAATTACTTACCTTTCCCTATATCACAGCAGGCCGTAGGTCAGACTCTTTGCAGATTAGAACAGCTTGAGCAAACAGATATATCTGATTTAAAACCCTGGCTAATAAAGGCAGAGAAAGAGAAACCAGCCCAATTATCCAATCAATAATAACAGGTTTGCAGGAATTACACTAGCTAGATTAAATCAGTCTAATTCACTCTCTGCAACAAAGAAAACAGATAGGCATCTAGACAAAAGATTTCACTGCAAACTGAGGGTCACAACAGTAATGGATATTTAGCTCTGTCACAAAAAAGAAAGGAGTGTAAAAACAGTTGTACAGATTAAAGAGATATGTTTTAAATCAGAAGTGCAGAAGACACTTGAAAATAAACACTTACATTTCTTTATATCACAGCAGGCCATAGGTCAGTCTCTCTGCAGCTTAGAACAGCTTGAGCAAACAGGTATATCTGATTTAATACACTGGCTATTAAAGGCAGAGAAACAGAAACCTTCCCAATTATCCAATTAACTATAACAATTTTGCAGGAATGTCCCAAGCTAGATAATGCCTCTCTGATTCACTTTCTGCCACAAAAAAAAAGATAGGCCTCTAGACAGAAGATTTCACTGCAAACTGAGGGTCACAACAAAAATGGATATTCAGCTCTATCACACAATAAAAAGCAGAGTAAAGACAGTTGTACAGATTACAGAGATATGTATTAAATCAGATGTGCAGTAGACAATTGAAAATAAACAATTATCTTTCTGAATATCACAACAGGTGGCAGGTCAGTCTTTCTGTAGCTTTGAACAACTTGAACAAACAGGTACATCTGAATTAAAACACTGGCTATTAAAGGCAGAGAAACAGAAATCTGCCCAATTATCCAGTCAACAATAACAGTTTTGCAGGAATTACCCTAGCTAGATTAAACCCATCTGATTCACTGTCGGCCCCAAAGCAAACAAATATGCCTCTCAACAAAAGATTTTACTGAAAACTGAGGGTCACAACAGTAACATATATTCAGCTCTATCACAACAGAAAGGAGTGTAGAAACAGTTGTAAAGATTAGAGAGATCTGTATTATATCAGAAGTGCAGAAGACACTTTAAAATAAACATTTAACTTTCTCAATATCACAGCAGGCTGTAGCACAGTCTCTCTGCAGCTTACAACAGCTTGAGCAAACACGTATATCTGATTTAATACCCTGGCTATCAAAGGCAGAGAAACAGAAACCAACCCAATTATCCAATTAACTATAACAATTTTGCAGGAATGCCCATATCCAGATAAGACTAGTCTGATTCACTTTCTGCCACAAAGAAAACAGACAGGCCTCTAGACAAATGATTTCACTGCAAACTGAGGGTCATAAGAGTAATGGATATTGAGCTCTATCACACAGCAGAAAAGAGAGTAAAGGTAGTTGTACAGATTACAGAGATATGTATTAAATCAGAAGTGCAGAAGACAATTGAAAATAAACACTTATCATTCCCAATATCACAACAGGCAGTAGGTCAGTCTTTCTGCAGGTTTGAACAGCTTGAGCAAACAGGTATATCAGATTTAAAACACTGGCTATTAAAGGAAGAGAAACAGAAAGCAGCTCATTTATCCAATCAACAATAACAGTTTTGCAGGAGTTCTCTAGCTGGATTAACCCTGTCTGAGTTACTTGCTGCAACAAAGAAAACAGATAGGCCTCTAGAAAAAAGATTTTACTGCAAAAAGAGGGTCATAACAGTTACAGATATTCTGCTTAATCACACAACAGAAATGAGAGAAGAAACAGTTGTACAGATTACAGAGATGTGTATTAAATCAGTAGTGCAGAATACAATTGAAATTAATTATCTTTCCCAATATCACAGCAGGCAGGAGGTCAGTCTCTCTGCCCCTTAGAACACCTTGAGCAAACTGGTATATCTGATTTAAAGCACTTTCTATTAAAGGCAGATAAACAGAAACCAGCCCAATTATCCAATAAACAAGAACAGTTTTGCAGGAATGCCCCTAGCTAGATTAAACCAGTATGATTCACTTTCTGCCACAAAGAAAACAGATAGGCCTCTAGACACAATATTTCACTGCAAAATAAGGGTCACAGCAGTAACAGATAATCAGCTCTATCACACAACAGAAAAGGGAGTAAAAACAGTTGTACAGATTATGGAGAAAGGTATTAAATCAGGAGTGCAGATGACAATGAAAATAAGCCCATCTTTCTCAATATCACAGCAGCCAGTAGGTCAGTCTCTCTGCAGCTTAGAACAGCTTGAGAAAAAAAGGTATATCTGATTTAAAACACTGACTATTAAAGGAGGAGAAACAGAAATAATCCCAAATATCCAATCAATAATAACGATTTTGCAGGAATGCCCTAGCTTGGTTAGACCAGTCTGATTCACTTTCTGCCACAAAGAAAACAGATAGGCCTCTAGACTAAACATTTCACTGCAAACTGAGTGTTGCAAAAGTAACAAATATTCAGCTCTATCACACTACAGAAAGGAATGAAAAAAACAGTTGTACGGATTACAGTGATATGTATTAAATGTAAAGTGCAGAAAACAATTAAAAATAAAAACTTATCTTTCCCAATATCACAGCAGGCAGGAGATCAGTTTCTCTGCACCTTAGAACAGCTTGAGCAAACAGCTATATCTGATTTAAAACACTGCCTATTAAAGGCAGAGAAACAGAAACCAAATACATTATCTAATCGACAATAACATTTTTTAAGGAATTACCCTAACTATATTAAACTAGTCCGATTCACTTTCTGCCACAGAGAAAACAGATAGGCCTCTAGACAAAAGAAGATTTCACTGCAAACTGAGGGTCACAACAGTAACAGATACTCATCTCTTTCACACAACAGAAAGGAGAGTCAAAACAGTTGTACATATTACAGACATTTGTATTAAATCAGAAGTGCAGAAGAAAATGAAAATAAACACTTATCTTTCCCAATATCACAGCAGCCAGTAGGTCAGTCTCTCTGCAGCATTGAACAGCTTGACCAAATAGGTATATCTGATTTAAAACACTGGGTATTAAAGGCAGAGAAACAAAAAAAAGTCCAATCATCCAATCAACAATAAAAGTTTTGCAGGAATTAACCTAGCTAGATTAAATCAGTCTGATTCACTTTCTGCCACAAAGCAAACAGATATGCTTCTAGACTAAAGATATTAGTGAAAACTGAGGGTAACTACAGTAACAGATATTCAGCTCTATTGCACAACAGAAAGGCATGTAGGAACAGTTGTAAAGACTACAGAGATATGTATTAAATCTGAAGTGCAAAAGACAATTGAAAATAAACAGTTATCTTTTCCAATATCACAGCAGGCAGTAGGTCAGTCTTCGGCACCTTAGAACAGCTTCATCAAGCAGCTATATCTGATTTAAAACACTGGCTATTACAGGCCGAGAAACATACATTAAATAAATTATCCAATCAACAATAACAGTTTTGTAGCAATTACCCTAACTATATTAAACCAGTCTGATTCACTTTCAGCCACAGAGAAGAAAGAAAGGCCTCTAGACAAAAGAAGATTTCACTGCAAACTGAGGGTCAAAACAGTAACAGATATTCAGCTCTATCACACAGCAGAAAGGAGAGTAATAACAGTTGTACAGATTACAGAAGGAGGTATTAAATCAGGAGTGCAGAAGACAATGAAAATAAACACTTATCTTTCTCAATATCACAGAAGGCATTAGGGCAGTCTCTCTGCAGCTTAGAACAGCTTGAGCAAAGAGGTTTATCTGATTTAAAACACTATTAAACAAAGTGAAACAGAAATCAGCCCAAATATCAAATCAACAATAACAGTTTTGCAGGAATGCCCCTAGCTAGTTTAGACCAGCCTGATTCACTTTCTGCCACAAAGAATACAGATATGCTTCTAGGCAAAATAATTCACTGCCAACTGAGGGTCACAACTGTAACAGATATACATCTCTATCACACTTTAGAAAGGAATGAAAAAAACAGTTGTACATATTTCAGAGATATGTATTAAATGTGAAGTGCAGAAGACAATTAAAAATAAATACTTATCTTTCCCAATATCACAGCAGGCCATACATCAGTCTCTCTGCCACTTAGAACAGCTTGAGCAAACAGGTATATCAGATTTAAAACACTGGCTATTAAAGGAGGAGAAACAAAAACCAGCCCAATTATCCAATCAACAGTAAACGTTTTGCGGGAATTACACTAGCTAGATTAAACCAGTCTGATTCATTTTCTGCCACAAAGAAAACAGCTAGGCCTCTAGACAAAATGGTTTCCTGCAAGCTGAGGGTCACAACAGTAACAGATATTCAGCTCTATCACACAACAGAAAGGAGAGTAAAAACAGTTGCACAGATTACAGAGATTTGTATTAAATCAAAAGTGCAGAAGACAATTGAAAATAAACACTTCTTTTCCAATCTCACAGCAGGCATTAGACCAGTCTCTCTACAACTTATTACAGCTTGAGCAAACAAGTATATCTCATTTAAAACACTGGCTATTAAAGGCAGAGAAACAGAAACCAGCCCAATTATCCAATTAACTATAAAAATTTTGCAGGAATGCCCCAAGCTAGATATGGCCAGACCAATTCACTTTCTGCCACAACAAAAACAGATAGGCCTCAAGACAAAAGATTTCACTGCAAAATGGGTGTTTCAAAAGTAACAGATATTCAGCTGTATCACACTACAGAAAGGAATTAAAAAACAGTTGTACAGATTATAGAGATATGTATTAAATGTGAAGTGCAGAAGACAATTAAAAATAAACACGTATCTTTCCCAATATCACAGCAGACAGAAGGTCAGTCTCTCTGCAGCTTAGAACAGCTTGAGCAAACAGGTATATCTGATTTAAAACACTGACTATTAAAGCAAAGAAACACAAACCATCCCAATTATCCAATCAACAACAACAGTTTTGCAGTAATGCCCCTAGCTAGATTAAACCAGACTGACTCACTTTCTCCCACACAAGGAAAACAGTTAGGCCTCTAGTCAAAAGATTTCACTGCAAACTGAGGTTCACAACAGTAACATATATTAAGTTCTATCATACAACAGAAATGAGTGTAAAAACACTTGTACAGATTACAGAGATTTGCATTAAATCAGAAGTGCAGAAGACAATTGAAAATAAACAATTATCATTCCCAATATCACAGCAGGCAGTAGGTCAGTCTCTCTGCACCTTAGAACAGCTTGAGCGAATAGCTATATCTGATGTAAAACACTGGGCTATTAAAGGCAGAGAAACATAAATCAAATACATTATCCAATCAACAATAACAGTTTTGTAGGAATTACCCTAACTATATTAAACTAGTCTGATTCACTTTCTGCCACAGAGAAAACAGATAGGCCTTTAGACAAAAGAAGATTTCACTGCAAACTGAGGGTCACAAGAGTAACAGATACTCAGCTCTATCACACAACAGAAAGGAGTATCAAAACAGTTGTGCAGATTACAGACGTTTGTATTAAATCGGAAAGGCAGAAGACAATAAAAATAAACACTTATCTTTCCCAATATCACAGCAGCCAGTAGGTCAGTCTCTCTGCAGCTTTGAAGAGCTTGACCAAACCGGTATATCTGATTTAAAACACTGGCTATTGTAGACAGAGAAACAGAAACCAGACCAATTATCCAATCAACAATAACAGTTTTGCAGGAATTACCCTAACTATATTAAACTAGTCTGATTCACTTTCTGCCACAGAGAAAAGAGATAGGCCTCTAGACAAATATTTCATTGCAAACTGAGGGTCACAGCAGTAACAGATATTCAGCTCTATCACACAACAGAAAGGAGTGTAGAAACAGTTGCAAAGATTACAGGGATATGTATTAAATTAGATGTGCAAATACAACTGAAAATAAAGAATTATCTTTCCCAATATCACAGCAGGCAGTAGCTCAGTCTCTCTGCACCTTAGAACAGCTTGAGCAAACAGCTATAGCTGATTTAAAACACTGGCTATTAAAGGCAGAGAAACAGAATCCAATTAAATTAGCCAATCAACAATAACAGTTTTGCAGGAATTAAGATATCTAGATTAAGCCAGTCTGACTCCCATTCTGCCAGAAAGAAAACAGATAGGCCTATAGACAAAATATTTTACTGTATGCTGAGGGTCACAACAGTAACAGATATTCAGCTCTATCATACAACAGAAAGGAGAGTAAAAACAGTTGAACAGATTACAGAGATATGTATTACATCAGAAGTGCAGAAGATAATTGAAAATAAACACATCTTTCCCAATATCACAGCAGGAAGTGGGAATGTCTCCTGCAGTTTAGAACAGCTTGAGCAAACAGGTATATCTGATTCAAAACACTGGTTACTAAAGCAGAGAAACAGAAACCAGTCCAGTTATCCGGTCAACAATAACAGTTTTGCAAGAATTCTCTAGCTAGATTACTGATTCACTTACTGCAACAAAGAAATCCAGTCTCTAGCAAAAGATTGTACCGCAAAATGAGGGTCACAAACGTAACAGATGTTCAGCTGTATCATGTAACAGAAAAGAGAGTAGAAACAGTTGTATAGATTACAGAAAAATGTAATTAAATCAGAAGAGTAGAAGACAATTGAAAATAAACAATTATCTTTCCCAGTATCACAGCAGGCAGAAGGTCAGTATCTCTGCACCTTAGAACAGTTTGAACAAACAGGTATATCTGATTTAAAACACTGGGTATTAAAGGTAAAGAAACAGAAATCAGCCCAAATATCCAATCAACAATAACAGTTTTGCAGGAATGCCCCAAGCTAGATAAGACTATTCTGCTTCACTTACTGTGACAAAGAAAATACATAGGCCTCTAGACAAAAGACTTTACTGCAAACTGAGGGTCACAACAGTAATGGATAGTTAGCTCTGTTAGACAAAAGAAGGGAGAGTAAAAACAGTTGTACAAATTAAAGAGGTATGTTTTAAATCAGAAGTGCAGAAGACACTTGAAAATAAACACTTACCTTTCCTTATATCACAGCAGGCCATAGGTCAGTCTCACTGCAGCTTAGAACAGCTTGAGCAAACACGCATATCTGATTTAAAACACTGGCTATTAAAGGCAGAGAAAAAGAAACCAGCCCAATTATCCAGTTAACTATAACAATTTTTCAGGAATGCCCCAAGCTACATAAGGCCAGTCTGATTCACTTTTTAACACAAAGGAAACATATATGCCTCTAAACAAATGATTTTACTGAAAACTGAGGGTCACAAACATAAATGTTGAGCTGTATCACATAACAGAAAAGAGAGTAGAAACAGTTGTACAGATTACAGAGAAATGTATTAAATCAGAAGTGTAAAAGACAATTGAAAATAAACAATTATCTTTCCCAGTATCACAGCAGGCAGTAGGTCAGTCTCTCTGCACCTTAGAACACCTTGAGCAAACAGGTATTTCTGATTTAAAGCACTTTCTATTAAAGGCAGATAAACATAAACCAGCCCAATTATCCCATCAACAAGAACTGTTTCGCAGGAATGCCACTAGCTAGATTAAACCAGTATGATTCACTTTCTGCCACAAAGAAAACAGATAGGCCTCTATACACAATATTTCAATGCAAACTGTGGGTCACAACAGTAACAGATCCTCAGCTCTATCACACAACAGAAAGGAGAGTCAAAACAGTTGTACATATTACAGAGATTTGTATTAAATTAGAAGTACAGAAGACAATGAAAATAAACACTTATCTTTCCCAATATCACAGCAGCTAGTATGTCAGTCTCTCTGCAGCTTAGAACAGCTTGAGCAAACAGGTATATATTATTTAAAACACTGGCTATTAAAGGCAGAGAAACACAAACCAGCCCAAATATCCAATCAACAATTACAGTTTTGCAGCAATGTCCCACGATAGATAAGGCCAGTCAGATTCACTTTCTGTGACAAAGAAAACAGATAGGCCTCTAGTCAAAAGATTTCACTGCAAACTGAGGGTTAAAACAGTAAGAGATATTCAGATCTATCACACAACAGAAAGGAGAGTAAAACAGTTGTACAGATTACAGAAAAAGGTATTAAATCAGGAGTGCAGAAGACATTGACAATAAACACTTATCTTTCTCAATATCAAAGCAGGCAGTAGGTCAGTCTCTCTGCAGCTTATGACAGCTTGAACAAACAGGTATATCTGATTTAAAGCAGTTTCTATTAAAGGCAGATAAACAGAAACCAGCTCAATTATCCAATCAACAAGAACAGTTTTGCAGGAATGCCCCTAGCTAGATTAAACCAGTATGATTCACATTCTGCCACAAAGAAAACAAATAGGCCTCTAGACACAATATTTCACTGCAAACTGAAGGTCACAACAATAACAGATATTCAGCTCTATCACACAACAGAAAAGGGAGTCAAAACAGTTGTATAGCTTACAGAGAAAGGTATTAAATCAGGATTGCAGAAGACAATGAAAATAAACATTTACCTTTGTCAATATCACAGCAGGCAGTAGGTTAGTCTTTCTGCAGCTTGAGAAAACAGGTATATATGATTTAAAACACAGGCTATTAAATGGAGAGAAACAGAAATCAAGCCCAAATATCCAATCAATAATAACTGTTTTGCAGGAATGCCCCTAGCTAGTTTAGACCAGTCTGATTCACTTTCTGCCAGAGAGAAAACAGATAGGCCTCTAGACAAAAGATTTCACTGCAAACTGAGGGTTGCAAAAGTAACAGATATTCAGCTCTATCACACTACAGAAAGGAATGAAAAAAAGTTGTACAGATAACAGAGATATTTATTAAATGTGAAGTGCAGAAGACAATTAAAAATAAACACTTGTCTTTCTCAATATCACAGCAGGCAGTAGGCCAGTCTCTCTGCAGCTTAGAACAGCTTGAGCAAACAGGTATATCTGATTCAAAACACTGGCTCTTAAAGTCAGAGAAACAGAAACCAATGCAATTATGCAATCAACAACAGTTTTGTAGGAATTACCCTAACTGTATTAAACCAGTCTGATTCACTTTCTGCCACAGAGAAAAGAGATAGGCATCTAGACAAAAGATTTCAGTGCAAACTGAGGGTCACAGCAGTAACATATATTCAGCTCTATCACACAACAGAAAGGAGTGTAGAAACACTTGCAAATATTACAGGGATATGTATTAAATTAGATGTGAAAAAGACAATTGAAAATAAAGAATTATCCTTCCCAATATCACAACAGGAAGTAGCTCAGTCTCTCTGCACCTTAGAACAGCTTGAGCAAACAGCTATATCTGATTTAAAACACTCCAAAAACAAGGGTTAAGCGCTTTCATCTGCTAATACAGACTTCATCAGAACCCCGAACTACAGTTCATATTGCATTTAAAAAAACTTTTTTGGCGCCAAAAATAATTAAAGCAACACATCCTATAAAAAATCACTATAAATGCCAGTCATGTAAATAACTAAAAACAAATACTGAACACAACATAACCAACAACTAATAAAAAATGTCCATGTTGTAAAAAATGTGTATGTGTATATATAAATATATTAATAAAGTAAAGAGTAGTCTAGTGTTGTATGTGAAAATAAATAAATACACCCAATATGTTAGTAACATAATGATGAAATTAAAATGATGAATTTACAATGATATATGCATGAAATATAAAATATGAAATATTGAATAAAATTAAATTGAGTTTAATTTTGAATTTTGAATTTGATAAGTGAATGTCTCACAAACGTCAAGCCCATTGTAAAAAAGGCTTGATGCTGATAAAATCATTAATACCAGGGAAACGGGTAGCATCCGTTAAAATTTGCCATTTAGCTTCTTTCATGGCAAGAAGAGCTTTCCAGTTACCCCCAAACGGTGAAACATCCACTTTGTCAATAATAAAACATTTAAAAATATGTGTGTCACCATATGAGGAAATGTGTCTATAAAGTGCATTCTTAGAATCTCCTGTTTTAATCTTATAAAGATGTTCATAAATACATTTTTTAAGGAGTCTCTCGGTTTTCCCTATGTAGTAGGCGGGACATGTCGTACATGTTGCGATGTACACAACCTTGGATGTGTTACAATTCCCAACCTTACTTTTAACATAGGTGCTGTTGAAATCAGCCAGCCTGACACCATCACCTTCCCTAATGGCATCACACTGCCTACAACATCCACATTTCCTAGTCCCACCATACTTTGATTTAATACTAGTTCTTGTCTCAAGAATACTCTTGATATTGGGTCCGGTCTTAAAAACAAAACCTGGTCTTTTTCCAAAAACATCTTCCAAATCTTTGTCAACACAAATTGACCTCCAGTGCTCACAGATGATATTTTTGATAAGGTGAACAAAAGGAGAGTAAGTTAAAACACAAACTCTATGCCTATTTACAATATTAGACCGGTCCTTACTCTTGTTTAAGCAACCAATACCCAAACTTGGGGGATATTTGATACCCCATTCACCCTTGACGTACTGGGCGATGTCATCCGAAAGTGAAATCGGGTATCCCTTGTCAAGGAACAAGGATTTAATAAAATCAAGTTCACTACACATTAACTCCTTGTTGGAAGACATGTGTGCTGCCCTGATACATTGTCCCTTGAAAACGTTCTTAAAAACATATCTGGGGTGGTTACTGCTGTATTGTAAATAGTCATTGGAAAAAGTCTCCTTCCTGTAAATACGAGAAACAAACCCTTCCTCTGCATGACTGATGTATAAATCTAAATAGGCAATCCCACTAGTGTCAAAATGGTGGGTAAATCTCAAGAAGTCTGTGGTTTGATTGATGTAATCACTGAAGAGGGGAATCCTATCAATTGGACCATTCCATAAAATAAATAGATCATCCAAATATCTAGTGTAGAAAGCGATGTTAGAGAAGAATTCATAAGGGAAAAGGAACTTGGTTTCCCACTCTAGCATCACAAGGTTGGCAAAGATGGGAGAACAAGAGGCCCCCATCACCACCCCTCTCTTCTGCTTGTAAAATTCACCCTCAAATTGAATGAAGTTATAATCCAAGACAAGAGACATCATATCCACCAGAAGACAAATGTGGTCCCAACTGAAATCAGAAACAGCCCTCAAACTGTTGCTAAAAAATTCAAGACCTAAGTCTCTCGGGATACAAGAGAAAAGATCAACTACGTCAATAGTCAAAAAAACCAACCCCTTTCTCCACAAATCTGGAGATATAGGGGTTTGATCCACCTGTCGATAATCACCCCGATGGGGTAAGTCTTGGAATGACTACCAGAGACAATGGGCCTGAAAGGGGGCTGGGAAATACATTTGTGAACTTTGGGGATACCAATGATTGTGGCCAAAATTGGAAATTCAACCCTGATGAATTCATGGGTGATACCACCTCGTAGTTGCCAGAGTGTAAAATAATGTTGGTCATGGAGTTGATGTAGTCAATGCTCTTGAACAATACAATCCCACCCCTTTGTCAGGTTTCATGACATGAATGTCCCCATTGGAAATAAAAAAATCCAAACACATACGTTCCTCCCTAGTTAAATTGTCCACTTGATCTTTGACTTGATCTTTTTTAATGGTTTTAGTGAGACCATAAATGTCCTGACAAACCATTTTTTCAAAATTCAACACCTGTGGGTGAGAAATAGGAATGTAGGTACTTTTTTAAATAATTTGTTGTTAGTATTTCCAATAGTTCCTACTTCAAATTGATCAACAACGCCCTGTTTAAATTGTAAGGCTAGATTGAGCATTGACTATATCAACTCCATGACCAACATTATTTTACATTCTGGCAACTACGAGGTGGTATCTTTGAATGAGATTAATGTGGGTCACAAAAGGATAGATTTAGCCATTGATGAATACCTCTTGGACCACAGGATTACCAAGGACACCCATGAATTCATCAGGGTTGAATTTCCGATTTTGGCCACGATCTTTGGTATCCCCAAAGTTCACAAATGTATTTCCCATCCCCCTTTCAGGCCCATTGTCTCTGGTAGTCGTTCCAAGACTTACCCCATCGGGGTGATTATCGACAGGTGGATCAAACCCCTATATGGCAAGATACCCCATTTAATTAAGGACTCTTGGTCATTTCTGGGTCAGTTGTCTCCAGATTTGTGGAGAAAGGGGTTGGTTTTTTTGACTATTGATGTAGTTGATCTTTTCTCTTGTATCCTGAGAGACTTAGGTCTTGATTTTTTTAGCAACAGTTTGAGGGCTGTTTCTGATTTCAGTTGGGACCACATTTGTCTTCTGGTGGATATGATGTCTCTTGTCTTGGATTATAACTTCATTCAATTTGAGGGTGAATTTTACAAGCAGAAGAGAGGGGTGGTGATGGGGGCCTCTTGTGCTCCCATCTTTGCCAACCTCGTGATGCTAGAGTGGGAAACCAAGTTCCTTTTCCCTTGTGAATTCTTCTCTAACATCGCTTTCTACACTAGATATTTGGACGATCTATTTATTTTATGGAATGGTCCAATTGATAGGATTCCCCTCTTCAATGATTACATCAATCAAACCACAGACTTCTTGAGATTTACCCACCATTTTGACACTAGTGGGTTTGCCTATTTAGATTTATACATCAGTCATTCAGAGGAAGGGTTTGTTTCTCGTATTTACAGGAAGGAGACTTTTTCCAATGACTATTTACAATACAGCAGTAACCACCCCAGATATGTTTTTAAGAACGTTTTCAAGGGACAATGTATCAGGGCAGCACGCATGTCTTCCAACAAGGAGTTAATGTGTAGTGAACTTGATTTTATTAAATCCTTGTTCCTTGACAGGGGATACCCGATTTCACTTTTGGATGACATCACCCAGTATGTCAAGGGTGAATGGGGTATCAAATATTCCCAATTTTGGGTATTGGTTGCTTAAACAAGAGTAAGGACTGGTCTAATATTGTAAATAGGCATAGAGTTTGTGTTTTAACTTACTCTCCTTTTGTTCACCTTATCAAAAATATCATCTGTGAGCACTAGAGGTCAATTTGTGTTGACAAAGATTTGGAAGATGTTTTTGGAAAAAGACCAGGTTTTGTTTTTAAGACCGGACCCAATATCAAGAGTATTCTTGAGACTAGAACTAGTATTAAATCAAAGTATGGTGGGACTAGGAAATGTGGATGTTGTAGGCAGTGTGATGCCATTAGGGAAGGTGATGGTGTCAGGCTGGCTGATTTCAACAGGACCTATGTTAAAAGTAAGGTTGGGAATTGTAACACATCCAAGGTTGTGTACATCGCAACATGTACGACATGTCCCGCCTACTACATAGGGAAAACCGAGAGACTCCTTAAAAAACGTATTTATGAACATCTTTATAAGATTAAAACAGGAGATTCTAAGAATGCACTTTATAGACACATTTCCTCATATGGTGACACACATATTTTTAAATGTTTTATTATTGACAAAGTGGATGTTTCACCGTTTGGGGGTAACTGGAAAGCTCTTCTTGCCATGAGAGAAGCTAAATGGCAAATTTTAACGGATGCTACCCGTTTCCCTGGTATTAATGATTTTATCAGCATCAAGCCTTTTTTACAATGGGCTTGACGTTTGTGAGACATTCACTTATCAAATTCAAAATTCAAAATTAAACTCAATTTAATTTTATTCAATATTTCATATTTTATATTTCATGCATATATCATTGTAAATTCATCATTTTAATTTCATCATTATGTTACTAACATATTGGGTGTATTTGTTTATTTATTTATTTATTTTCACATACAGCACTAGACTACTCATGTTCAATGTTTACTTTATTAATATATTTATATATACACATACACATTTTTTACAACATGGACATTTTTTATTAGTTGTTGGTTATGTTGTGTTCAGTATTTGTTTTTAGTTATTTACATGACTGGCATTTATAGTGATTTTTTATAGGATGTGTTGCTTTAATTATTTTTGGCGCCAAAAAAGTTTTTTTTAATGCAATATGAACTGTAGTTCGGGGTTCTGATGAAGTCTGTATTAGCAGATGAAAGCGCTTAACCCTGGTTTTTGGAGTGTTTCTGGTTTACAATAAATTTGTTTTTTCCCTGTACAAGCTGCGGATCCTTTGCACTGTCTGTGTTGGGTTTATCGTTGGTTTTGTTTTATTTTCTTGGATTCTTGATTTAAAACACTGGCTATTAAAGGCAGACAAACAGACACCAATTAAATTATCCAATCAACAATAGCAGTTTTGCAGGAATGCTGATATCTAGATTAAGCCAGTCTGACTCCCGTTCTGCCAGAAAGAAAACAGGCCTATAGACAAAAGATTTTACTACAAGCTGAGAGTTACAGCAGTAACAGATATTCAGCTCTATCACACTACAAAAAGGAATGAAAAACAGTTGTACAGAAAACAGAAATATGTATTAAATGTAAAGTGCAGAAGACAATTAAAAATAAACACTTATCTTTCCCAATATCACAGCAGGCAGTAGGTCAGTCTCTCTGCAGCTTAGAACAGTTTGAGCAAACAGGTATATCTGATTCAAAACACTGGCTATTAAAGGCAGAGAAACAGAAACCAATGCAATTATGCAATCAACAGTTTTGTAGGAATTACCCTAACTGTATTAAACAAGTCTGATTCACTTTCTGCAACAGAGAAAAGAGGCATCTAGACAAAAGATTTCAATGCAAACTGAGGGTCACAGCAGTAACACATATTCAGCTCTATCACACAATAGAAAGGAGTGTAGAAACAGTTGCAATGATTACAGATATATGTATTAAATTAGATGTGCATAAGACAATTGAAAATAAAGAATTATCTTATCTTATCACAGCAGGAAGTAGCTCAGTCTCTCTGCACCTTAGAACAGCTTGAACAAACAGCTATATCTGATTTAAAACACTGGCTATTAAAGGCAGAAAAACATACACCAATTAAATTATCCAATCAACAATAACAGTTTTGCAGGAATGCTGATATCTAGATTAAGCCAGTCTGACTCCCGTTCTGCCAGAAAGAAAACAGGCCTATAGACAAAAGATTTTACTGCAAGCCAAGGGTCACAACAGTAACAGATATTCAGCTCTATCATACAACAGAAAGCATGGTAAAAACAGTTGTACAGATTACAGAGATATGTCTTAAAACAGAAGTGCAAAAGATAATTGAAAATAAACACATCTTTCCCAATATCACAGCAGGCAGTGGGTCAGTCTCTCTGCAGCTTAGAACAGCTTGAGCAAACAAGTATATCTGATTCAAAACACTGTCTACTAAAGCATAGAAACAGAAACCAGCCCAATTATGCAACAACCGTTTTGCAGTAATGCCCCTAGCTAGATTAAACCAGTCTGATTCACTTTCTGACAGAACGAAAACAGATAGGCCTCTAGACAAAAGATTTTACAAAAAACTGAGGATAACAACAGTTACAGATATTCAGCTCTATGACACAACAGAAAGGAGAGTAGAAACAGTTGTAACGATTACAGAGATATGTAATAAATCAGAAGTGCAGAAGACAATTGAAAATAAACACTTATCTTTCCCAATATCACAGCAGGCAGTATGTCAGTCTCTCTGCAGCTTAAAACCGCTTGAGCAAACAGCTATATCTGATTTAAAACACTGGCTATTAAAGGCAGAGAAACAAAAACAGCCCTTTTATCCAATCAACAATAACAGTTTTTCAGGAATTACCCTAGCTAGATTAAACCAGTCTAATTCACTTTCTGAGGGTCACAACAGTAACAGATATTTAGCTATATCACACAACAGAAAGGAGTGTAGAAACAGTTGTAAAGATTACAGAGTTATATATTAAATCAGAAGTGCAGAAGACACTTGATAATAAATACTTATCTTCTCAATATCACAGCAGGCCGTAGGTCAGTCTCTCTGCTGCTTACAACAGCTTGAGCAAACAGGTATATCTGATTTAATACCCTGGCTATTAAAGGCAGAGAAACAGAAACCAGCCAAATTATCCAATCAACAATAACAGTTTTGCAGGAATGCCCCTAACTAGATAAGGCTAGTCTGATTCACTTTCTGCCAGAAAGAAAACAAATAGACTTCTAAACAAAAGATTTTACTGCAATCTGAGGGTCACAACAGTAACAGATATTCAGCTCTATCACACAACAGAAAGGAGAGTAAAAACAGTCTTACAGATGACAGAGATATGCATTAAATCAGAAGTGCAGAAGACAATTGAAAATAAACACTTATCTTTCCCAGTATCACAGCAGGAGGTAAGTCAGTCTCTCTGCAGCTTAGAACAGTTTGAGCAAACAGGTATATCTGATTTAAAACACTGGCTATTAAAGGCAGAGAAACAGAAACTGGCCCAGTCACTGTTAGACACTGCTGTGTTGCCTGAGTAAGGGCATGTCCTCATCCTCTGTCTCTTTGCCAATTCCTTTTTCACTCTTTGTCCTCCTGATCCTCCGTTGACAGCTGCAGAATGTCATCTTTAGATATCTTAGTTTTCTGAGGTAGATCACATACTGGCTGTTATTGTGCAGCACGACATACACAGTAATCATCTATACTGAGTTTTCAGGAGTGTATTGCAGTGTACCCCTTGATGTGTCCAGACATCTGAATCTGGATTCCAGCACACCAAGCACATACTTGATGATGTTTCATATTGCAGTGTGTACTTTGTTGTATGCATGCTTTGCATGGTTGGATGGGGCTGTATATGGTGTCATTAGGCATGGTTCTAGTGGGTAACCACAGTCACCTGGTTGTGAGAAGGGGGTAACACATTTATTGACATCATGCATACTGTTGAGAGGTTTGGATGCTGTTTACAACATACTTGTGTTCTTGTACTTACCAAGAAGTAGTCCTTCCTGTATTTCACCATTTTGGATGGAGACCCTCCAATCACTTTTTTGCCGTATAGTGGAATCATGTACACTTCCAGGATGTGTTGCCATTCAGTTTGCTATGATGCCATATGCTATGTGCATCACCTGGATTAAGCAATGGCCACCCCTTTCTATGTAGATTTCTCCTTCAGATACTGCAGGGGTTTGATGGGGGACATGGTTGCATTCTATTATATTTTATTGCACTGAATACACCAGGAAGTTGGCAATAGCATAGAAATGGTGCATGATATCCTTTCTCTCTATTACCATAGATGGAAATTGGTTGTACTCATCCACACTGATGCACATTGGTGCCAGAAATTGGGAGATGATGCGGCTGACAGCTGTCTTTGACACTCCTACTGCATCTCCCTTATGCTGTTGGAATGTATCTGATGCCAGTACACCTAAGCCCTGGCATATTTTGGTTTTGACTGGTATGGGATTACTTCACAAGGTATGTGCATACACGTGCATGGCACACATGCAGAGGCATAGCTGGCTCATTCAGCACCCTGTGCCAGTCCCTAAACTAGTTCCCCACCCCCTTGCTCATAGCGAGGAGCAAAAAAAAAAAAAAGAAACATGCTCTGATAGACTGCTCACAGCAGTGTGAAGCATACCTCCTTCCTACCAGATAAAAAAAAAAAAAAAAAGCAAATGCTCCAGTAGACTGCTTATGGCAGTCCCCTCCCAGGTACACCCCCTTTTTACCTAAGCTTTGGACTAAATTCTCCAATACACTGCAAGCAGCAGTCTGAAGCATGCCCCCTTCCAGGCACTCCCAAACCCTAGCAGCTCTTCATTGGAAGAGCAAAAAAAAAAAATGCTCTACTACACTGCTTATGGCAGTCTGAAACACATGCCTCATCCCAGACATGCCCCCAGCTCTATCAGCAACAGCACAAAAAATTCTTTCTATATCAGAATTTCTGAAATGCCAGTAAAGAAAGATTGCAGGAACAGCACAAAAGTTTGCACCCTTTAACAGGTTAATCCCAGGTCACACGCCCCTTTGCCCCACTCTTGCAATGCTACTGCACACGTTACACACCTGCTGTCTAATCTGTGCCTGTCAATTATTTCTTGATCAGAGAGTTGGTGTAGAGGTAGCCTGGCTCAAAATCTAGCTGGCTGCCTTCTGGGACACATTTCCTGTTCTTGTTCTATGGCTAGCCATACCCGTGGCTGCTGTAATGAATTACATGCTGGTTGCACTTTTTGTTAATAGTGATGCAGATTCCACAGGATTTTGACTGAAAGGGCTTTGTCTCATGGCAATAGGAAAGGCCTACACCAAATGCTTTCATTAAGCCATTGTTGGAGAACATTTGTCGCATTTGAGTTTTTTTGGGCTCACTTGCTGTGTTTTGCAATCCAGAAAGCATGCACAGATTCTGTAATTATCATGTAAGCTAAAATAAAATAAGTTGTAATAATAACATTCGGAGATATAAAAGAGAATTAAAAGCATATTTGAAACACATTCTATGAACATGTTTTGGAACAATATTCAGTCATTTATTTAAACTCTTTTTACTGATCCTTTTGTTTTGACTAAATGTTTTACTTTATTCAATTCAACTTTTCTTGAGTCAAAAATGATTGAATGTCTGTATTAAGATGCATCATATTGGTAGCAATCGTTGCAGAGGATTAAGCTCTGAGCTGTTAATGAGCTGCCTTATGTTGTAAAAAGTATAGGATTTGCATCTGTTCACCGCAATTTTCCTACTGGTTGACTCTGAGCATGTCATTTGACCAGACAGTGCTCATGGCTCACCCCTGAAAATGGACACTTGTGTTCAGTGGACTTAACTGTTTAACAAATACATAACATTAAAACAACAGACATTTGTAAGAATCTTTTCTCTCTGTCATTTTCAAATTATATATCTTTAATTTCAGCATTTAGTGATAAATTATTTATTTTGTTAACTTTACTTAGTTGTATAATGATATAACTAAGATATATACTCATTACTAATATGAGTTTAAAATTGATATCACATTTTTACTTTTTCAGTAATGTTCCAAATATATTTTGTCTAAGTTAAGATGAATATAATTATTAGAACTTTACTATTTATCAGAACATAATTTTGTTTTTTATCTTATTTGATTTTAAATTTTAAAATCCAAGACAAGACAAGACAAACCAAAAACCAACACACTGGAAGGAATTGCACAGGACACAGTAGAATGATAATAAAATAACATTTTACTCAACCATTTAGAGCTTTCATCCACGGTACTATGGACTTCATCAGACTAAAGTTTTCATAATACACTGCAAACCCCTTCCGTTAAAAGGATTAAAATACATGCCTCAAAATGCACCTTGTACATTGGAGGGATAGGTTCCTGACCCAGAGACTCCCCAGACTCTGGAATAGATTGCCCATACATGTCAAGCAGAGTGCCTCTTTGGACCTCTTCAAGAGGAACCTTGACGATTGGATGGGAGAAAGGAAATTCACCCCAGAGATCACGTCAGTTGCCCTGCTAGACAGGGGTCCAGGAAAGTAAATAATGTGGGAAGAAATAGCCAGGGAATTGTTATGGCTAGGCTTGTATAGGCCCTAGGGCTGATAGCCTAGTACCAACCTATGAACCTATGAACCTATGTACTAAAAATGATTGTAAATTAAAACTTAAGAACCTCAGAAAAATAACAATGACAGAATACTGATGAAACAGTATATTAGTAACTCTGAATTGTAAAGTTAGACTAAATAAATAACTAAATATACTTATGGCAACTTACCACTTATAAAAAATATATATATATATATATATATATATATATATATATATATATATATATATATATAGGTTCACTTTATAACATTGAAATACTGAAATGTCGAATTTCAGTATCTCGAAGCTATAAAGTCGAATGTTACAAATAGCGAACGTTCATAATCGCAAATTTGACATATCTCGAAAATATGTTGAATTCGCGGTTATGAAGTTGCGCTATGTAATGTCCGGGTTTGTGTTTTGTTGGTGCGCGGTGCCGTGTTTGGATGTAGGTGTTATGTCATGGAAGTGAGTGTTTTGTAAGGGTTTTGAGTGGGAGTTAGAGTGTGTGTGAGGGATTGGAGAATGTGCGTGTGTGAGTGAGCTTTTGTGTTGTGTTTGTGCGATCTTGGAGTTAGTATATATAAGTAGGGGGTGTGGGAGGCGCAGCCCCCCACATGGGGGGTGCAGGGGGGCTTGCCCCCCTGTTTATGTGTGTGTGAGTTGTGTATGCGTGTTGTTTTTTTGTTTATGTTGTGATGTGGGTGTTGTGTTGTATGTTTAGTGTAGTGTGTGCGGTGTTTTCGGTTATGTGATTTCGCGGTTTTTGTTTGTCGGTGTTTTGTGGATTCGGTTTTATAGTCTCGAGATACTGAAATTCGATATTTCAGCATTTCAAGGTTATAAAGTGAATCCATATATATATATATATGTGTGTGTGTGTGTGTGTGTGTGTATACATACATACAATTAATGCAATAAAATGCTTTGAAAACACATGAATAAACATTCCTGTTGCTATGTAATATACCAAAATAATGCAAACATAGAGATTACAGAAAAAAAAACAAAGCAGTTAGTGAGACCAGGAGTTGTAGTGGTATTTGTTTTTAACTACTATTTTAGTTCTTGAAATTCTAAAAAGTCTTTCTTTGGTCCCCCCTCTGTCCAAAATCTACATAATCTATCAGAGTAAACGTGCATGAGTGAGTGTGATTATCCTTGAGATGTTTACACAAAGCATCTTTCCTTTTAATCCCATATAAATGGTAAATTCTGGTTCCAAAGCTCTTAACACTTTTATCTATATAAAATGCATTGCAAGTCTGGTGTAGAACTAAATATACCAACCCCTTGCTCCTGTAATAATGTTTATGGTTAATAATTATTGCCCCATAATTAACCAGAGTATGTTCAGAACCTTCCAAAATATATTTACATTGTGAACAATGTCCACATTATTATGAATAAATTTACCATGCTCAAGTAGCATCTTAAAACATATATCTTTTTTTGTACACTCTAATAGGCGCTTGTCCAACAATAGGCATAGTGTCCTGGTCAAGTCCAAATATACTCCAATTTTTTTTAGATAATTCTGCCAAACTGAAATCTAAGCCAATGCACAGAAGATTAATTACAGATTATATGGAAGCAAAACAGTCACTATGTAAAACTAACTGTAGTGAGGTGTTCAGTGGAAACACTGCAGCTGGAATGTGAAAAGATTTGAAAGAGAAATTGAGTGCAAAAAGTCAAAAAAGTGTTTAACACCATGCTCTAGGCATACAGCATCAGGAGGATATATTTCTATAAGAACAAGACATCTGATTAAGGTGAGAGACAAAAAATATATGAAATGGAAGAGAGGTCAAACTACAACTTTGAAAACTGAAATAAACAAGCTGGACAAACATTTTAAGCATAGTGTGAGACAAGATCAAGAAAAATATGAAGAAAATGTAAATAAAGATATTGAGCATAACAGGAAACATTTTTATAGATGCATAAGATGTGGAAGGATTAAAGACACACAAATTGATAAACTATGTGCAAATTATAACATTTATTCTCAGACACAACAGATTATAGATATATTTACAAAATCTTATGCAAAACAGTTTGGCTCCACAAAAGGGGTGATAAGTTGGGGTCTATTTTATATGATCGAAGTTTCAAAACTTCGAATGCCATATAATCAAACCTATATGACCAAAGTTTTAAAACTTCAAACATATACAAAAGAAGTAACTTACCTGAACGCCGTAGGCAGGGGGGCAAGCACTACTTAAATATACCAACTCCAAGACTGGACCTCAGTGAAGTGAGATTGCCGTAGGGAATATTTCTCTATACTTCACTGTAGTATGATCTCGGAGTTGGTATATTTAAATAGTTGGGGTGTGAGGGGTGCAGGGTGGCTTGCCTACAGCGTTCAGGTAAGTTACCGTTTTTTTTTTTTTTTTTATATGTTCGAAGTTTTAAAACTTCGGTCATATAAGTTCAATTATATGACATTCGAAGTTTTAAAACTTCCATCACATAAAATAGACCCGATAAGTTGTCCTAGTGACATCCAGGTAACCCCAGATACTAGAATCAAATTAGATTATATTGAAAAAGAACTGTGCAAACTGGATCCAAACATAGCACAGAGAGGAGACAGAATTAGTAACAATGACCTGAGAACACTTCAGCAAGAACTTACAGTACCATTATATCTTTTATTCACTAGGTCATGTAAATATGGGGAGATTTCCCAAGATTGGAGACATGCTCTTATTAAACCTGTCTTTAAGGGAAAGAGGAGTAGGACAAACCCAGAGTCATATAGACCCTTAAGTCTACTTTCATGTTGTGGAAAATAATGGAAAAGGTAATACTGGATAAGTTATTGTTAGAACTAGATAAGTTGGGACTTGAAACCATATATCAGCATGCATACATTGAAAATATATCTACTACCACCTGTAACATGATGTTCTATAACAATATAATAACAGCCATGAATGAAAAATTGTGCTGTGATGTAATTTATATATATTTAACTTCATCATTTGACAGGGTCATACACAAAACACTGATCAATAAATTAGTACAAGTAGGTATTGATGTACTCTTGATAATATGAATAGCTGCATGGCTTACAAATAGGACAAGGCAAGTGTCATACAGCAACTGGACAGATGAAATCCTTGGCTACAGTCAGGATGTCCCACATGGCTCTGCCTTAGGCCCTTATTTGTTTAGATTATATCTTTCAGACCTAACTTTTTCATTTGAAGTGTTCTACAGTCTATATGCAGATGACCAGAAATTGGATAAACTGATTACATGTATTACAGATAAGGCATGTCTGCAAAATAACTTGACTAAATTAACCATTTGGGCACAGGTGAATAATATGCTGATAAATACATCAAAAACTAAACATATGAGATTTGGGAGACATAAACTGAAAGGTGAATATTTAATACAGCACACAATGATTGAAACTGCAGGCTCATTTAAGGACTTGGGTATATGGGGTAGATTCAGCTATGAGTTTTTCTAATCATATCAACCAATTGGTTAATAATAGGTTATAGAACTATAGGTTGTATAAAAAGATTTATAAAGTCTATGAAATCAAAAATAATGAAGTCATTGTTTGTTAGTTACTTGAGTATGGAATAACAATATGGAAACCCTATAAGAAAACAAGCATGAGTAAACTGGAAAGAGTAAAGCAGAAATATACCAAGGGCATCCATGGATGTGAAAATTTAAGTTATTATGAAAGACTAAAATATACTGCGGTAGTGGTGCTGCGGTAGTGTTGTCGCCTCACAGTAAGACATTGTCCTGTTCGATTCTCAGCTAGAGCGTCTTCTGTGTGGAGACATGCATGAATGGGTGTACCTTCATTGAAGATTGTGCATCAGGGCCGGCAACTCAGCACGAAAAAATCTACTGCCAATCATTAGCAGACTGGAGTTCGCTGTGGCGACCCCTAACCGGGAAAAGCCGAAAGACTCAACAACATGAAAGACTAAAATATCTGAACTTGTACAGTGCCTCTTACAGATATCTAAGAGGAGATCCTATTCAGGTATATAGGTAATTTAGAGACAACTACCTCTGGGAATATTTGGAGTTATCAAAAAGTACTAGAGAAGCATCAGACAACCTATGTAGAAGATTTTATAGGAATAAGACGTGAACTAATTGTTGCATGGAACAGACTACCAAATTACATTAAAGCAAATACTAGTTTAGATATTTTTAAGAACAGCCTTGACACTTATTATGGGAACACGTGTTTTGGTATATTGGCAAGCTACAGGAGCTTTAATGCCTGTTCTTGAAATATTTGTATGTATGTATGTAAAGTACATGCTTCTTTGTATAAAAGCTTCTGTCTATTTATTACTATAATTGACTCCCTTGATGTTCTATCATTAAAAGTTCCCAACAGAGGCTTGAAATAAAGTGGTTCTCTTTGCCGAAACTTCACTGAATATATCTGACAAAAACATATTAGGATAACCTCTCCTGTCTAACATGTTTTTTGATTCATCACTTTCAATCTGAAATTCGCTATCATTTGATACCATGTGGGCAAGTCTAACAAACTGCTCCTTGACTAATATTTTCTTCTGATGGATAAGGTGTCAGCTATCAAAATGTAATAATAAATTTGAAGAAGTGGGTTTACGATATATGTTGGATTCAAAACCAAAATTTTCCTTATTTTTGTATAAAGTCACATCTAAATAATTAACTTTATCACCCTATATGTCCATAGTGAATTTAATAAGGTCTGCAATTGAGCATAGGTAATCAAAGACTTGAACTAATCTTTCAAGGCTATCATTCCAAAATAGTATAAGATCATCTAGGAACCGTCCATATAATGGACAACTTTTCTAGAATTCTGATTTGAGAACAAACCCCTACTTCCAATAAGCCAGTACTATATTCGTAAAGATAGTGGCACATGCACCCCCACCACTTTCCCTTTATTTTGCCTATGAAGATCACAACACATCTGAATTACTTAGGATTTTGATGGAAATTGTCTTAGAAAACAACTTTTTGGTGTTTGAAAATCAGATTTTTAGGCAAAAGAAAGGCATATCAATGGGGGCTGCATGTGCCCCCATCTTTATTAGTATATGAAAAAGAAAGAGAAAAATATAAAATGAATCAAATTAAAATGAACAACTTGTTATATAAATAAAAATATTGTTTACAAAGAAGGAAAGAAGAGGTAGCACCATATATGAGTAAAATAATAAAAGAAAGAAAAATAATAAGAGAATTAAAGAATAAGGAAGGTAAGCAAATAAGACAGCAAGAAGGAATATATGAAATAATTCAATAATATATTTTGGAATTATTTGTTAGAAGAGAAGAAAACATATAACAAATTTATAAAGGTGAAAAATTAAACAACGAAGATAATGAGTATTTAGAACAAAAAAATAACTATGAAAGAATTGAATGAAATTCTAAAAGATAGTTACATGAATTCTGGAACAGGACTGGATGGAATTGAATATGGCATGTATAAAAAAATGAAGGAGAAGCAAAAAATAATTTTTAAAGAAGTTGTGAATAAATGGTTAGAAAATGGAATTAAAGAGAAAGAGATATGTACAGGAGTTATAAAAATTATATTTAAAAAGGGAAATAAAGAAGAGATAAAAAAAATTGGATGCCTGCAACATTGAATAATCAGGAATATAAAATTTTCATAAGAATAATAACAAAAAGGTTACAAAAAATGGATAAAATATATGATCAAAATGTATTTGGAAGAAAAGGAAAAGGAAGTCAATAGTTATTATGGATAATAAGAGAAATAATTGATGATATCATAAATAAAAATGTAGAAGCGAAAGTTATGATAGGGGATATAAGTAAAGCCTATGATAATATTTAATATAAATCATTATGGGGAATTTTACAGGCATACATTGTAAGCAAAAATATTACAAATAAAATCAGTTCATGAAAAGAACTATGTAAAACTAAATGTAAATTGTTGGATTGGGGAAGAAATAAAACTAGAATGTAGAATAAAGCAGGGTTGCCCAACTAGTAGTGTAGTTTTCACATAAGTTATGATTGTAATAGTGAAGGAAATTTAAAAAATGTCAAGTAGTGGTCGATACAAAATGATGACAGAATTGCAATCGCCAATAATGTATAATTATGCAGATGATATTGTGCAAATTGTTAAAAATTATGTATGGATGGAAGAAGTAAATGAAAAATTAAGTATAAATAAAAAGATTGGTTTGTGTATAAATAAAGAGAAAAGTAAAGGATTTCATTGTCTTGGTATTATAGGAGGTATTGAGTTCAATGAAAATTATATAGATATATTAGGAATATATATATTGGAAGGAATGAACACAAACAACCACAATGGAATAATGCACTCAGAGAAGCAAAGGATATGACTATTTTTGGAAATCATATAGATTTTCATATAGAAAAAAGCACATTTGTTGAACACCATGGTAATAGGAAAAAATGCTTATGTTGCTAACATCTATATGATTCCTGTTAAGTATAAAAAGAAACTAATGATGATTATATTTTCTTTTATATGTGGCTCTATACTGCATCCAGTCAAGAGAGGGATTCTATATTCTATATGAAAGAAGAGCAAGGAGCCATGAGTTTAATAATCTCAGTAGTAAATGTAGCATCTTTAATTTTATATAAGGTATTAAAAGAAATTATGAAGAAAAATAAAAACTTGATAGAATTGATACTATATTATAAATACAAAGAATTGTGGGAAGGAATGAAAGGTAAAAAAGAAGTAAATGCATTGTAAATGAAGAAATGAAAGAGTACCAAAACACAATTGTGTCGTGGAACATAAAAAATAATATATGTGAAAAAAATAGATAGGGAAGGTACATAAATATTATGAAAGCATTTTATTGCATTGTTCCATGGAAAGATTTAGAAATAGATAAGAAAAAAGCCACAATGATGAGATATAATAACTATAAAAGATTAAAGAATGTAATGATTTTTATGGAAATTGTTATTAGAAAATTGACGGTTAAAGCAAGATAGAATATGAAAGAAATGTGGAGAGTTTCAGAGTATTGAGCATGTGTTTTTGAAATTTGAAAGAGTTAATAATTTGTGGAAAGAAATATGTAAACATAATAGGCTGAAAAGCTTGTTAAAATTTGAGCAAATAAATATAGACCTAATATAATTTGGTAATTATGTGAATGAAAACAGGAATAAGTGTAGAAAATGGACCAGAGTAATATGTTATGTTTCATGGACTATATAGAATGAGAGACTAAATGAAATCAAATACAATGGAAAATGGACTTTGACAAAGATTCTGGACAAAAAAAATGATTTGGTTATGGATAAAAGAGTGGGGGAAATGTTTAAACTGAATTTTATAATGTATGGAGATTTTTAAATAGATGTAAATAATTTAAATATGTAAATAATATGTAATGTATATATCAATTACAAAAACCCTACTCATCACTGTTGTGAGTAGAACCCACTTTTAGGAGCACTTCCTTTTTCTGTTCCAAGTGTTGAGGTTGCCTGGAGAAACAAGAAGGCAGATAGAGGGAGAAAACGAGATGATGAAGTGGTGAATAAAATAAAGGAGAAAGACAATATCAAGATGTGAGAATGTGTGCAGGATTCTGAGGAGTTGTTACAAAAATATGTTTTATAGAGATGAGTCAACAAGTGGTGGATGTATAATTATACCCTCCAGTCACCAGTCAGGAAATTGCAAGATGATTTACTTAAAAAGTGGTGGTGCAGAGTGAGCCAGAAAATGAAGGAGATGTTAACTTGGGGGAGTCAAGGAGAAAATACAAAAGGAGGATGCAGAGAAATCCCTGAAGAATAGTGGTGAGATGGAAAAAACATATGCAGAAAAAGTAAAAGAAGGCAAAAGTGGAATAGTAGAAAAGAAGGCAGAAGAAAATGAAAAACAGAAGTACGTAGTAAGGATTCAAATTAAAGAAGACAAACAAACTGACAATTTAATAGCTCCTTTGTGTGTAAAAGCAGGTTCACTATAGAATCCCAAAATACTGAAATCCTGAATTTCAGTATTTCAAAATTCTATAGCCGACTGCTCAAAATACCGAAACCCCATAAATGTGAAACTTAAATCACAAACCTACACTACAAATACACCATGCACATACACATATACACAATGTCCCCCCACAATCAAACATGCAATCCTATGCTACAGAAAAAAAGGGAGTGCAAGCCCCCCTGCACCCCTACACCCCCCTACTTATATATACTAACTCTGAGATCGAACAATCACAGACACAAAATTAACTCACACCCACACATATCACAGCCCCTTGCACACACACATCACAGCCAAAACACACACTAACATACACTAAAGCCCCTAACCAACACACTCATGCTTACCTGAACTTACACCCATCCATTCACACACCGCAACACCAGAAGGTCCGAACTTTGGGATTTTAAAATTCGCGCTTCTGGTGTTTCGTGATTTTGAGCGTTCAGCTATAGAATTTTGGGATTCTATAGTGAATCCGTAAAACCACATGAGGTAAGAGCATTTATTCTTATTAACAAAGAGACATTTTTGTGACATTATATTTGAGACTGTTTTTAATGTAAAATTTTTTTGGAGAATGTGAAAAAAGAAAGACTGGAATCTTTATGTGATAAAAGCATTTAACAGGGAAACAAAAATGAAAACTCATGTACAACTTTAAACTGAGGTTGAAAGAGAGACTTTGAAAGGTTATTTGAAAACTTGTTGTAAAGAAGTACTGGACATTGCAAAAGTTTATGACAAAATGGTTTATGGACTGGTGGAGGGGATTGAAATATTTTATTAAAAAAACAGAGAAATAAATTATGCATATACCAAGCATGATAAAAGTGAAGGAGAATATGGGTATCGCAAAATACTGGCGACAACCCAAAACATGTTTTTTTTTTTTGTGGAAAAGAAGGACATTTGATAAGGACCTATGACAAATGAAATGTTATGTTTGTGGAGAATAGGACATAATGCAAAAATGTGAACTGAAATGTTATAAATGTAGGAAAATTAGGCATTTATGGGTGAGTTGCAAAAATGAAAATAACAGTAAGGAGAAAGAAAAGAAGAAAAAACAATCCCTTGCCTGGTTAACTAAGGAATGTAAAAACCTGATGAAAAAGAAGTGTGCAGCCTGGGCTGGGAAATAAAGTAATAAACAACATAATCTACTTACCTTTAGGTAACTACATAATCAAACAAAAAATTAATTACCAAAGACAAACAGCTCTATTATACTGTACTACAAAAGTATACAAGTAATCCAAAAAAGTATGGTCATCTATTATAACTTTCCTCCACCCTGGAACAAAAAGGGAAATCAAGGTTCCACTAACCACCCCTCCCTCTCAAATTGTTGAAGAATTTAACATCCACTTGATAAACTCTGTAGCTGATCTCATTATCAAATCTCCAACACAGGCCACTCATCTTCCATATCCACCCATAACTCTCCACATTCACCAGACCCTAAACCTACTCTCACTCATCACCTCCATAGCACAAAACACTTTCCAAGAACCGTCCCACTTTCAGTCTTCAACCAGTACCTACAAGCCTTATAAAAAGTTTACTGATGAAACCCTGCACTACCCTGACTTCCTTCCTCCTGTATACCTGGAACTAGCAGCTGAGTCCATTGCATACCCAGTCAGCATCTTGATCAATCAATCCTTAACTGAATCCACAGTACCTAATATCTGGAAAAAATCCCATATCATCCCCATCCACAAAGGATGCAACTCAACTGAACTTACAAACTTTTAACCTATAGCTATTCTGTCCTCACGTATAAAATACTGGAAAACTGTATTCATCTTCATCTTATGGACAACTTACAGCATCATAACTTCTTTACTAACACACATGTTTTTCGTCCCGGTCATAGTATACTACAGTCAACTTGCTGTCACTAACCTTGTAAACCAAGCAGGAGGCACAGTAAACCATGAGGGAGACACAGGCTGCACTATTTATTGACCTCTCAAAAGCATTTAATACTGTATTTCACTCTCTTCTCCTAAAAAAACTCTTCAGCATAAGTTTCACCAATCCTATCCTAAACTGGTTTCACAGCTTCTTAAACAATTGAGAACAATCAGAAAATGGTCAAATGTCATCTCCCCTTTTTTAACAAATCCAACCGGTGTCCCACTGGGATCCTAGAACCCCAACATTTTAATATTTTTACTAACGACCTCTGTACAGCTTCCACTAGTGGTACACTCATCCAATACACAGATGGCTCCACTATAATTTGCACCTCTCATAAACTATCCCAGCTTCTCACCAATACTCAACAAAGTTTCTCAGCTATTGAATCCTGTCTTACTAACTGCAAGTTATTACTCACCACCTAAAAAAGCAAACTGCTTCTTTTTCAACCAAAAAAACTGTACTTCTAATATAACAACTTCAGAATTCTCTCTGCCAGTAAGACAAGTATAGAAATTGTCCACCACACCAAATTATTGGGTGTTGTCATTGATGATCACCTTTTGTTTGATCTTTACTTTCAAGAAAACATAAAGAAAACCCACCAGAAACTTGGTACACTCTACAGAAACAAAAACACACTTACTCTTCCAAACAATTGCTAAAACATTCTTTCTATCCTCCCTGCTCTTCAGTGCTCCAATTTTTATTAATTTACAGAGCTCTTCTACATCCAAATTGGCACATTGCTACAACAAAGTGGCCAAGTTTGCCACCAACTCAAAAACTAGAACCCACCACTGTTTGCCACTAAAACCCTAACCCGGTTAGAGTTTCCCAACTACCTCCTTTATACTCAACTTCTGACACTCCAAAACATAGTCTGCAAACTCCTAAATCTGCACAGCACTAATAACAACAATCACCATACAACCCAAAAAGGACACTAAGGTCCACAGACAAAGAACATCTCTATATTTACAAACCCTCCAAGGCAGCTGGACAAAGCCTCTATTCCCACTTCATTGCTGAAGCATGGAACTCTCTTCCACTAACAGTAAGAATCACCACTAACCTATTGGCCTTTAAAACTATGCTGAAAAAATACCTTTCTCAACTCTTGGCTGTGTCCCTGCTCTAACCCAAATTAAACTTCTCTACAGATAACACCTAACAGTATCTCTCCTTCTCTACATATCTAACACTTGTATATGTACTTCACTCACTTGAATATTGCATCATCTGTCAAAAATCAAAGTCAATACTTTACTATAACCTAGGAATTTTGCTGCTTCTCTGTCTATACGATTTTATTGTTCTATGCATGTCACCTGTAAAAACACTGCATGTCTGTCTACTTTGTAACTCATGTAAGAAACTTTTGTATGTTTTGTATGAGATCGAACAATCACACACACAAAGGTAACTCACACCCACACATATCACAGCCCCTTGCACACACACATCACAGCCAAAACACACACTAACATACACTAAAGCCCTAACCAACACACTCATACATACTTACCTGAACTTACAACCAACCATTCACACACTACAACACCAGAAGATCCGAATTTCGGGATTTTGAAATTCGCACTTCTTGTATTTCATGATTTTGAGCGTTCAGCTATAGAATTTTGGGATTCTATAGTGAATTCGTAAAAGCACATGAGGTAAGAGCATTTATTCTTATTAACAAAGAGAAATTTTTGTGACATTATATTTGAGACTGTTTTTAATATAAAATTTTCTTGGAGAATCTGAAAAACGAAAGACTGGAATCTTTATGTGATAAAAGCATTTAACAGGGAAACAAAAATTAAAATTCATGTACAATTTTAAACTGAGGTTGAAAGAGAGACTTTAAAAGGTCATTTGAGAACTTGTTGTAAAGAAGTACTGGACATTGCAAAAGTTTATGACAAAAGGGGTATATGGACTGGTGGATGGGATTGTAATATTGTATTAAAAAACAGAGAAAAAAATATACAAATACCAAGCATGATAAAAGTGGAGGAGAATATGGGTGTCGGAAAATACTGGGGACAACCCAAAACATGTTTGTTTTTTGGGTTTTTTTGTGGAAAAGAAGGACATTTGATAAGGACCTGTGACAAATGAAAATGTTATATTTGTGGCGAATAGGACATGATGCAAAAAATGTGAACTGAAATGTTATAAATGTAGGAAAATTGGGCATTTATGGGTGAGTTGCAAAAATGAAAATAACAGTAAGGAAAAAGAAAAGAAGAAAAAAAACAATGGGCCAGATTCACGAAGCCTCCGTGTAAGAGTTATAACTCTTACACGGAGGCTGCAGTTAAACGGTGTGATGTCAGCATGTCATGCATATGCATGAGGTGCATGAGGCATGCTGAATCACACTAGTAACTCTTACACGGTCCATGTAAGAGAGTAGGGGGCGTGTCTGTAGGCTAAGCCCTGCAAGCGGACATGCCCCCGGAAGACTATAATGGCTGAAAGTAAACAGCCACGAGAGAGGCCATGGAAATGTGAATAAACACACTACACAACACATGCCCCGACTGACCATCAGTGTATAAAGTGAAGAGATGTTATAAAATTAAATTAAAACCTTTTTTTTTTTTAAAACCCCGTAAATGTTTGCTACTGTGTGCTCGTGGTAAAGGGTGTGCTACTAGCGCAATTGCAGTTAGCAGTCAGTGGAAAAGGATATAAGAACTAAATATGCAAAGCAAGCCAAAAAGTAATAGCTTAGCGGTAGAGTTGCTGGCCTAAGAGTAGGCAGGCAGCGTTCGAGCCCCCACAACAACCTTTTTTTTTTTTTTTTGTAAATAAGCACTAAAACGCCCCCTGACAGTATTGTACAAATGTAAAAGTATTCCCTTTTGTAAAATGGAATGAAATGGAGCATATATTTTGAAGTAACACAATAATAAAAATAGTCAGAAATGTACTGATAGCTAAGCTGCTGTGAGACAGATTGCCTGTAGCTGAGTACTGTTTAACAAGCTGCAAACTGCATGCCCGTTGCTGAGCACCGGTTTAATAGGCTGAAACTGTTTGCAACTAGCTGTGCTTAGCTGAACATGTGTGTCACTAGCCAATTAAGATTTATCCCAGCGCACACCGTTTGCGCGCTCCCACAAGCTAACTGCCAGTGCAAACGCCCGGTTTTAAG